>NC_060211.1:80209347-80515652 GCF_021130785.1 Homalodisca vitripennis
TTTAGAAAGTACAACATGAGTATATATTACATTTTGGGAAATCAATGTGCAAGTGAATGAAATAGGGAATGTACAATGGTACCGTGACTTGATGGTTTCCCTGAGGGTCGACCCTGAGCTCCATGAGAACTGCTGAGGCGTAGTCAGGGATCTGCAGGTCAAACACACCCAAGGTGTTGAGCAGGCTGGATATTGTTGAGTCGTGAGCTGAGTATATCCACATGTTACGGTTTGGTTTCGCTTTGTTCTCACTCTTCTTGTGTAAGTGGTCTATCATATCCTTTACTAACAAACCTACAAAGGAAAAAAATAGATTGTATCAATTATTATGAATGTGCTGTTAAAATATTTGTTTATTGTGAAACAATTACCAGTTTAACGAGACATGCAGAGTGGAAAATAAGAGCACAATCCATTATTACTATGTAAAAAATAGTATTAACAGTCATTGAATTTTAAAACTAAGATTTTAATAATTATTAATAAAACTTTTTTAATTTAATTTATCTATAAGTTGCAAAAACATCTGATAATGTTTTTTATTTTATTAATAATATAATACAATTCCTAACAATAATGGAATAATGGAACTAAAGACAATTATATATTTTTACTCCACAGTTATCTACACCAAACACTTCCAGGCAAGCAGAGTGGCACTTCACCCTTTTCACCACTAATTTTATTGAAAGTGTTAACAAAATTCAATTCAGTTTTTAAAACTAATAATTTTACTCAATGATACTCATTTATTACTGGTAAAGATTACATACATTGTCACATTGAAAACACAATATTTTACATTTCAATTTTAAGAGCAATGCAATCCTCCAGTTTGTCCAGATCTTTAAAAGAAGTGATATATTAAATAAATAAATCAATTAATTAATTAAAAACTAATTACAACACAGATAAAAGAATTTCCCAAGATCAACAATAATTATTTAATTTATGACTAATCCCAAAAAACTCATCCACTTCATAAAATGGGTGTTCCAAAAGGAAAAATCCAATTTGTCTTTTGAAAATACCAAATGGCAGTGATCTTAATCCATTTGGCAGTGTGTTCCATAATTTTGGTTCAAGAGATAATGTTGCTAATGAATATTGTTTGGAAATCAGTTTTTTGGTTACAATATTGTTTGCGCCCCTTGTGTTATATTGGTGGATGTTTTTATATGTTAGGTTGTTTGACGTAGCCATATAAAGCAACGGTTTATACACAACTAAACAAGGGACTGTCATAATATGAAGTTCTTGAAATTTTTGTTTACATGAATCCTTATAGCCAATACCAGAAATATAACGTACTGCTTTTTTTTTGTATTAATTCTTTTTGAAATGTATTTCCCCATATTTTAATACCATAAACCAACTGAGAGTAAAAAAATGCATAGTATAGCATTTTAAGAGCTTTTTCGTTGCAAAATTCAGACAGTTTTCTCATCATAAATATTGCTTTAGATAACTTTAAACAGAGAGTAGTTATATGGTCATTCCAATTTAAATTTTTGTCGATAATCAATCCGAGAAATTTTTTAGAATCATACATTGGTATTACTAAATTGTCAACTGCTATTTGAATTTCAAAGGAAGATTTTTTATTTGAAGTAAAATTTACAGCTGTTGATTTATTTGCATTTACTGTTAAAAAGTTTTCATTAAAGTATTGCACTATGTTATTAATTTGTATATTTGCTATGATTTCTAAATCCTCCAAATTTTTGTGTTTATATAGTATAGATGTGTCATCTGCATATAAAATTGTCTGGTTAGGATTACTTACATTTCCAATGTCATTAATATATATTAAAAATAGCAATGGACCAAGAACGGAACCCTGAGGCACACCCCACTTAATGTCTGATCTTTTAGATGTGACTTCAGCCTGATAATTTTTTATGGTGACAAACTGTTTCCAACAGACCAAGTAAGATTTCAGTAAATCATGAGGTGTCCCTCTTATTCCATAGTTTTCTAATTTATCAAGCAAAATATTTATATTTACACAGTCAAAAGCTTTTTGCTGATCCAGAAACACACCACAAATAAAATCACCATTTATCATTCCTTTCATTATTTCATTAAGAAATTTTATTATGGCTAACAAAGTGGATTTTCCCCTCGTGAATCCATGCTGATTTACAAAAAGTACGCTCTTAGCTTCTAAAAAATCAATTAACCTATTACAAATAGCTTTCTCAAAAACTTTAGAAAAACAGGCAGAAGTGCAACTGGTCTATAGTTCATAATTTCTGAGTAGTTTCCCTTGTTTCTAAAAATAGGCACAATTTTAGAAATTTTTAGACTATCTGGGAAAATTCCTGATTCAAAACTTGTATTAACCCTTAAAGCGCTAATTTAAATTACTGTCAAACGCTAAAACATAAAAAAATACATTTTTTAAAATTTCCCAATGCTAATTTTTGTTTCATATTCCTTGGTATTACCTTTATAAGAAAAAAAAATAAACATGTAATATTACATATTTTTAAGAATTTTATACACACGATAATTTTAGAATAAACTGCACTGCAGGATAATGTACATATGAACACTATTTGACAGATTACATTACATTTATACAGGTTATTTATAATGAGTAAATTGTAACTGAAGTTTCTGTATAATTAGTACATAAAAATAAATAAGTTCTGTATAAGATTTTGAAATGTAATAATATGAAATTCAACACAAACTTATTTATACGATAGCCTACAAGGGAAATGAAACAAATATTGTACCTATAAACCTTATTTATTTAGAATAAATAAACTGGACTTTTATGGTGAAACTGGTATAAAATACAAAACAAATAATTGAATAAAAAATATTACACATAATATACCAAATATGCGCTCAAACTACGTTGTTCGTAGTAATCATTTGGATCATCTGGATTAGCCATTATAACAAAACATAATACTAAATGTTAGTAAAAACAAACTAAAACTATTAGAATAACAACGGACTGATTCAAAACACTTTGTTTAACAATATAACCAACATACGACCAACACACGTAGTTAAACAGCAGAATGAAACTAACACGTCTGTAGGCGTATGCCACGTCACAGGCCATACAAAAAATGGCGGCGATTGCTTTCAACCCGAGTAGATACCGTTACAATGTCCACCAATGGTGACAAAGCGTTTTATCTAGTCCCAACAGTTGAAAGGAACATCGACCTGCTCTCTTACGGAAGTTTTAACAACTAACTCCTCGCCATTTCAAAAGTAAAGCTTTTGCGTTTGTAGACGTTATCCGCGTTTAAAGCATGGACAGTTCCGCGTCTATAGGCGTTAGCCGCGTTGGAAGAGTTAATTATAGATGACAAAGGTCCTGCTATAGCATCTGAAATATTCTTTAATAAATTAGTACTTATGCAGTCCCAACCAACTGCAAAACTATTCCTCAAGTCTTTATTATTTTAAGAATCTCTTTTTCAGAGGTTGGGTGAAGAAACATGCTGCTTTCAATTCTTTTACCCTTGAAAGAGTAATTCAGATTATTAAAATTAATGGCCAATTGTTCAGGGATGCCCTTAAAATATTCATTAAACTGATTAGCAATAACATTGGGATCAGTCATCAAATTAACATTGCTTCTTAGTGAAATGTTAGCTCTATTTTTTGTATTCCTTCCTAAATCTCTGTTTATGATTTTCCATGTATCAGCATTTAAGTTTTTTGGATTCAAAATTTTATTTGTCATATATTCTTGTTTTGTTTTTCTTAGCAGACTTTCATATTTTTGCCTTTGCATTTTTAAAAGATTTTTAATTGCAAATTTATTACGATTTTGAACCCAGAGTGATTCAAGGAAAATTAAAACATTTTTTGTCTCCATAATTTTTTTAGTTATCCATGGAGTTTTATCTTTAATCTGTTTCTTAATATTTTTATTTTTTATTGGGCAACAAATATCAAGATTATAATTTAATATTTCAACAAAACTAGAATATTGCTTATTGACATCACAACTTGATGTCACTATATCCCAGTTTTCTTTTTGAAGAAAATAATTTAGTATGCGTACATTTTTTGCATTGAAGACCTTGCTTTTGTTGGTATTATACCAAAGTGATCTGATAATCCTGTAATTATGACTTTTGAAGTTACTTTTTTTAAGCCCAACTTTTTATTGTGTATTTATAGAAAACTGTATTCTTGTTATTTAGAGAAAAACTTGTTTGTATACTGGGAATGATGCTGGCCCTCAACCAAGTAACTAAAGACTTCTTATAAAAACCTTCCCCCCCACTATTAATAATAATTAAAGTGATTTTTTTTGCCATCTATAAATATTAGCTGTGAAGGGATATGGATTGTCTGATAGCTATTGTTACAGTTTGAAAGATGCAGACTGTGTATTCTCAGCAGGCTGAGTATTTCTCTTTATGTCAATGACAGTTTTGCAGTTTACATAAAATTGAGAAACTAACAAATAGTTTTTTTCATATGTTAGTAATGCCACATCTACATTGGTTTACCATTGTGCACATCATAATTGTTATTGTGTAATGTTACTGAAATAAATCAATACACTTTGTATATTAAAAACTGGGTGAAAATACTATGCTTCATATTACAAAACGATAGTGACAATTTCTGTGATATTATACTTCACAACTGAATATCAATTCAAAACTAAATTGTGTCATGGAAAGCAAAACTGAACTATGGCTGAGGAAAATAACTTGGTATCGATGAATGGAGGGCATGTATCAAACAATGTTGATCAAACATTAAAGTAAACTAACAAAACATTTGATTCCACTCATTGTTTGAGAAAACTACTGTGTAATGTATTATCTAATGTAAATAGATATTTTTATATTGTGAGATGTCTGTGTTTTGCTTTCTTACTCAGGTAGGTCACAATGATCAACGAGTTGTATATTATTAAACATTTGATTTCACTCATTGTTTGAGAAAACTACTGTGTAATGTCTTATCTAATGTAAATATATGTAGATATTTTTATATTGTGAGACGTCTGTCTTTTGCTTTCTTACTCAGGTAGGTCACAATGATCAACGAGTTGTATAGAGATTGAGAGATTCATTCATGACTACTTTGAATCATATTTTGTTAACTTCTGTTTTTGCAAAGTATAAAAATATATTTAAAAGTTTAAAAATATTTGTTTAAAATGTATTTATTTCTTTGGTGTTAAATACAATAACAATTTATTTTCATAATCATTCATTGAAAGATCATTTTTGATAGATCTTTTGTTTGGCCATTAACAACATACCTGTGGCGAATAAATTACTGTCAGACCAACCCTTATTGCTACATTTGGAATAAATCAGGCTACGAAGAACCCAGAGATTTTATTTATTAACAGACAATTATTAGGTCCTTAAATTGAAAGTCTGTTTAATTTTCCAAAACAATGTTAGATTGATTGACTTTCAACTTTTGGAAATATACTGAAATATTCGTTTTAAATATATGAAAACCTAATCTACTATAAGTCCACTATTTTGATCCAGCAAACTTGAAACTATCCGTGACTGATTAGCTTTTGTTGAGATCATTCTTTAATTCATCTGAACTTTATTTATGTAATACTTCAATAAAATGTAATTTTCTCTAAGTACCCAATAACAAGACACTGTAAGCTAATTTGAAAGCTCATACCTTTGTTGCCATCCTACATGATCAACTAACCCTTGAATAGATGATCATACATGACACACTAAGTTTCAAAGAAAATTATATAAAGAAATTTCTCTGCTAACAATATGATTTTATTTATATTTCAATATATTTTAAAACACCCATAAGAATATTATAAATCCAAATGTCACGACCTGAAGTGCTCCAATAAAAATATGCGTGCCAATTCACAATTTGGTCACATACTAAGAAAGCAGAAACATGGTTGCTTTAATTATCATCCGTTTTGTCTTGGCTCATCCAACTATTGGCTAGCTACATTTTCTAATAAACTCCAACTAGTTACAATCAGTTGTCAATTAACATTGATAACTACATGAATATATGGTATTAGAATAAACAGCAATAATTGCATGTTTCAACATTTGGATACGGAACCATCAAATTTACAATCATTTCATTTTCAAATTTTTAAATAAATAAAAAAGGTTTTAAACAAATAGTTGTGTGATATTGTTGTAGCAATTGAAGAGCTTAATACCCAACTCTCTATACAAACACTGAATTTTTAAAGTTACCTGACTTCAAACGAGCTAACTTCTCTGTCCAAGTTGATAAGGCAAAACTGTACTTAGAAGCCTCCATCATTGGCTCAGGATAGATACTCTTTGTCCATGCTGGCAATGTAAAGTTGTGCAAAGTCTGAAAGTAAATAAAAACAACGTGAATAAACCAAGTGATGAAAATTCCCCAGAAAATTATTGAGTGTCACATCTGAAAAAATAATAAATCTGTGATCCAAACTAGAAACTATTACTTACAAATGTTTCAGTTAGTAAATCTGAGTGGGTAGTTTCTACAGACAGAATACCTGTCTGACAGACAATATACATGAGGACAATTAAGAAAATAACCTCCAGTTTGTCATAAAATAAACTCAGAATTGATTAAAAAACTTATTATGTAAATTTTAAAACTATATCTTTCCTCAACTTTTCAACATAATTTCCATGTAAATTTATACAGTTAACATACCTATGCACTAACTTATGAAATTCCTTCTGCATAAAAATCTCTCGCCTGCGCCTTGATCCAGCTAAAGGCTGTTTCTTTGACTTCCTCATTGTCCACAAACCACTGAGAGACTAGCCATTTCTTCAAGTGCATAAATTGGTAAAAATCACTGGGAACCAAATCTTGGCATATGACAGATGACTAAAATCATTCCTTACTTTACTGAATTCTCTTAGAAGGTCTCTGGTTTTTTTAGCACTATAGGGTTCAACGTATGCAGAAAACTGACACCAGATGATAGGAGTCAGCATTTGTTCTGAACTAAACATCATCCCCATTTTCCATAAATTCCATACACATATAATTCCTTTGGAACCCCAAAACATCGTCCCCTGGACTCTTGGGCCTGGTTTGTGTGGCGAGTACGTATTGTCCACACACATTCAGTAGCTTATCATCATCTTGAACTAAATAGTCATGAAAATTTGAGAGTAATCGTTACTAAGATTTGAGATAATGAAACGTCAAGATAGCTGTGAGCACATTTTCCGAAAATCACTTACACTATGGAAACTTAACATTGGCAGTGCAGAAACGCATTGAGTGATATAAATGTGGTACTCACTACCTCAAGAATTAAGAAAGTACTAAAATCATATCACACTGAAAAATGGTCAACTGTAAAACTCAACCTACTATAACATATCAATAATTTATTCCTTCATTTAGCATTACATTACGATGAATAAAACACATAAAACAAAAACACACTCAAAATACAGAGAAAACATTAATAGATACGAGGGCTGTTCAGAAAGTTGATTACGTTTTGCGCTGTGGCCGCCAGAGGGCGGGACTAGCGCGGCCATCTTGGTATCAGGACGTCCCACCGCTCAGTGGCTATCCAGCCGTGCTAGCGGGAAGTTCGTGTTGTAACGCGTCTAGTCACAGTGCCTGTTTGAAATGTCTGCCGCAATTTGAAAATCCCGCCAACTGTGAGGTGCGCGCAGTAATTAGGTTTTTGACTGCCAAAAAACTGTAAGCCTATAG
The DNA here is from genome assembly GCF_021130785.1 of Homalodisca vitripennis. Lineage (NCBI taxonomy): Eukaryota > Metazoa > Arthropoda > Insecta > Hemiptera > Cicadellidae > Homalodisca > Homalodisca vitripennis. The sequence goes on from NC_060211.1 coordinate 80,217,040, forward strand.
AAATCTATCGGCAGTTGTGTGAAGTTTATGGGAACAACATTATCACTGAAGGTGGAGTGCGGCAATGGGTCATTAAGTTTAAAAAATGGGCCGAACAAATGTTCATGACGAAGAGCGAAGTGGAAGACCCAGCATAGTGAACTGACGAACTTGTTGAGAAAGTTGACGCAAAGGTCCGAGAAATTCGACGGTTAACCATAACGGAACTCTCCGCTTAGTTTCCCTCAAATTTCACGAACTTTGTTATACGAAATCGTCACTGATAAGCTTGGCTTCCACAAGTTTTGTGCAAGATGGGTACCGAAAATCCTGACCGACGTCCACAAAAACCAGCGCATGGCTGCAGCGTTAATAATTTTGGATGCTTACGACAAAGAGGGTGAATCACTACTCCGATCGCATCGTAACTGGCGATGAAACAATGGGTTGAAACAACGCTAAACAAACGATTCCACTAGCTTTTGGCGTATTTTCGTTCATGGGTGCCGCTGGTGTGGAGCTGGCGGCACCCACTTTGTTTCTTGCATAGTTCGCGCATTAATGCCAAACAAACGCGCTAAAAATAGCTAAACATACCTTAACAAACGCTAAACAAACGATTTCCACTAGCTTTTGGCGTATTTTCGTTAATGGGTGCCGCTGGTGTGAAGCTAGCGGGCACCCACTGTTTCTTGCATATTTCGCGCATTAATGCCAAACAAACGCTAAAAATATCTAAACAAACGATTCCACTAGCTTTTGGCGTATTTTTTCGTTCATGGGTGCCGCTGGTGTGAAGCTGGCGGCACCCACTTTGTTTTTTGCATATTTTGCACATTAATGCCAAACAAAACGCTGAAAATAGCTAAACAAACCTAAACAAACGCTAAACAAACGCTAAACAAACGATTCCACTAGGTTTTTGGCGTATTTTCGTTCATGGGTGCCGCTGGTGTGAAGCTGGCGGCACCCACTTTGTTTCTTGCATAGTTTTCGCGCATTAATGCTAAACAAACGCTAAAAATATCTAAAACAAACGCTAAACAAACGATTCCACTAGCTTTTGGCGTATTTTCGTTCATGGGTGCCGCTGGTGTGAAGCTGGCGGCACCCACTTTGTTTTTTGCATATTTTGCACATTAATGCCAAACAAACGCTGAAAATAGCTAAACAAACCTAAACAAACGCTAAACAAACGATTCCACTAGTTTTTTTCGTATTTTGGTTAATGGTGTGCCGCCAGCTTCACATAGCTTTCTTAAAAATACTTAACCGTTACGCTCGAAAGAAATGTTTAGAGCTGTCTTAAATTAATTAACTACGTATTACAAAATGTAATTTTACGGTCATTAAAAAAAAAGTACATCTCTGTAGCTTATTTCCATGTTGAGTTAAATGGATTGAAATAAATTATTGTATTATTTTACTCATATTCGAAGATCGTAGGATTAAAATCTTTAGCCGAAAATAAATTAAAAAGAAAACATAAAAAATACCGCAAAAACGTAAATTTTCCGTAACAGTTAGATAATGCCATTATCACTGATATATAATAAGGCATTACATGTTTGCATAGTATAATCATGTTATGTTAAATGGATTTTCAATTTGGTAAGAAAGTTATCAAATACATCTGAAATATATGTTTTTTTTCCATAAATATACTTATTCAGTACATAACGGTGGGAATTGTTGCCGCAACGGTTTTGTTACGCACTTCGGTTCTCATAAATTTATAACCATTTGAAAGCATTTTTCCTACCTGGCTATTAATAGTCTTGAATCTGTTGTTATGTAAAATTTTTTTCACACGTGGGTGATTTAAATATTTAAAACTGGCCATAGTTTAAAAATCATACAGCACAAGTATTTTTATAATATGAATGCACTTTCTTATACAATTCTAAAGTAACGATTTTCTATAACATCCAATGAAATTTGAACACAGTACATAATAGATGATGTCAGACGAGTGAAAATGTGGAGGAAACGGGTGAAATACCTGTAAACAAAAGCCGCACCAGCCAGCAGTGGTGGTAATACCAGACGGATGACTCATACTGTTTCCAAGAAACAGCCCCTTTCCGGTCTCTGACCGTCAGTCAGTGCCTATTGTCGCTTAATTAGTGGCGGTTGAAAATTACTGCATTCTCTTCAATTCTAGTACGAGTATATTATTTTGTACTGAAATTTACTGTTGATGAACGTTTTCGTGTTTTAAGTGTTGTTCATTGGTAGCTATTATAAGTTGTACCGATTAATTTTCTGTGTAGTGTCATTAAATTGTAATATCTTGTTATTGTGATTCCTTATTTGGACAAAATGGAGTGTGATGATGTTTGTTCAATTGCACAGCCATCCGGAAGTAAGAGCGGTAGTGGAAAAACCCTACGTAGTGGAGAACGACGTATTATTTACAACGTTTACAACTTTTTCAAAAAACTGTCGTTGACAAATTTCCGAGAAACTCTAAACTTTAAGCAAAGTGGTAAACTGTGTGCTGAGGCCTGCGGTGTAAGTGAAAGAACCGTTAACAAAATAAGTAAAGAAGCTAAGCTGTCCGAAGAAGATGGGCCTTCATCATCAGAATTAAGTTTTCACGCCAGGAAAACAGAGAAGTCGAAAATCAAAAATAACAGGCTTTGATGACTTTGAAAAAGATGTTTTGAGACGAACTGTCCTTTCGTACTACGTCAGAGGGGAATTTCCCACATCAAAAAGAATCACGCAGGATCTCAAACAAAAACTTGATTAACAACGGATCGGTAACTTCAACAAATAGGTTATTAAGGCATGTTGGTTTCAGGTATAAGAAAAACCAATGATGGTAGAAAGTTTTTATTGGAACGAAATGATATTGTAGCGGCTCGTTTAAAATTTTTGAGAACTATGCAAGAGCTTAGAGAATCTGGTGATTGTAGGCCCATATATTACCTCGATGAAGAAACATGGAGTTAATGAAAACCATACTCGAAAATACATATGGCATGGCACGACTGAGTCTGGTGGACTAAAGGTTCCTCTCGGCAAAGGTAGAAGATTAATAATTTGTCATGTCGGCTCGGCAAAAGATGGGTTTTTGCAAGAATGTAAGTGGGATTTTCTCGGTCTAAGACATCATCCAGTTCGGACTATCACGATGAAATGAACGCTGAATCGTTTAGAAAATGGTTTAAAAAATTGCTATGCATTTTGGAAGAAGGCTCGATCATCGTCATGGACAATGCTCCATACCACTCAGTACTCTCGCCGAGAAAATTCCAAATTCATCGTGGAGAAAGGAAGAGAATTCAAAAATTGGCTGTCTCGAAAAAACATACAATACTGTATGAAAGAAACGAAACCAGAACTTATAATGAGGGTTTCTCCCATATAAAACCCAACAAAAAAAACTTATGAACTTGACGTATTAAGCCAATGAAATGGGACATACAGTTGTCAGGCTCCCTCCTTATCACTGCCAGTACAATCCCATTGAAATGGTATGGGCTCAAGTGAAGGGAGAGGTAGCACGTAATAATAAGACATTTAAAATAACCGACGTTGAGAAACTTGTTCATGATGCTCTGGACAAAGTGACTAAAGAAGACTGGCAATCAAGAGTTCAGCACGCAGAAGCCTTGCAGCAAGCTGATTTTGAAAAGGAATGTATCCGCACAAGTGTTGTAGAGCAAATAATTATAAACTTAGCAGACAATTCTGACACGAGTAGCAGTGAGGTTAGAAAGTGAAAATGAAGAAGACTCCGAGGTTTTGGCTACGATATTGCCGCCTGAGAGCGAATAAATAATATACAAGTGCAAAGGTAAGAATATTATTAAGTCAATCATGCTTTTTAACGTATTTCATTGTAAAATAGTAGGCCCTAAAAGTTATTTAGTAGAAAATTTGATTATTTCATAATTTAAAACTATAATTCTTCGATAATTTTAAAATTGATTATATTGTTTATAATTTTTTTAATTATTTTTATCAAGCAACACGTCAAGCAGTGTCCGATATAAGCAACATGTATATTAATTTTGTGTGTGTTTAGTAATCGTTTAAAATCACTGAAAAGATTGTTGTATCGTATGGAAATAAGCAAGTACTTTACTCTGACTAACTGACGGGAACGATTTGTTTGTTTTAATCGATAGTTAGTTTGTAATAACACTAATAAACTATACAAGTTAATTTAATATAATATAGCAAAACTGTCAACGCATTTTAAATATTGTTTTTTCAATTATATTGATAAGTTTTAAATGTTCAGTATCAGTGTTAGTTGTGACAGCGCAGCGGTTTATCAGCCACAATGCGCCAGCCGTTGCCGGGCGGCAGTGGCAGTTGTGGTGTGGCAACGTCGCGCAGGCCTGTCCATTCTATTGGTCGCCGCCAACTGCACTCTCTGGTGGTTCCTTGTATAAGTGTGGCTTTCATATGTATATGATAAAAAATTGTTTCCTATACTTTGTTAATTTTTAATTCCCAAAACGTAATCTACTTTCCGAATAGCCCTCGTATAATACAAATAAACGGTATTGTCAAAATGTGTATTAAAAGGAATGCCTACATGAGCAGCATAGACTTTGCCCAGGCAAGATAGCATAGTAAACAAAAAAAGCTAAATAAACTATGTATGAATGTGTCATTTCAATGGTGACAAATCAATTTCATTGGCATAGAAATTTACTATCAATAATGTGATTTGTATGGTGGGAACATCAAACAACTATTTGATTTCGATGCTGTGAAAACATTTAAGTGTATAAACAACTTTCAAGTGGTTCCACATTGGTAAGTAGTAAAGATGTTGTTAAACTTAACATGTTTGAAAAAAATTATCAGACCAATTAGAAATTTTCAGGCAGTTATGTGGTTAGTTTTATATGAGGAGGTAACTAAGAGTATTGATTATTTAAAGTGGCGCAATTAGGTTTCGGTTAAAATTTTGTTTACTTCAAAGGTAAATTTTTTGAATACAGGACAAATATATTCAACGACAAGTGGTAGGTATTTTAACCCTTTGAACGCCGATATAAATTTAGTCATTTTTTAGATTACGCTCATTTAAGGTTAAAAAATAAAAATGAAAATTCCTTAAAGCTAATTTTTGTATTCCTTCCTAATGACTAATAGTCACACAAAGAAAATTTTACAATAATGTAATACTTGTATTAAAATAATCAAATTTTTTTCATAATAATAGAATATTACAATCAAAATCAAATTTAGGTTACAGAGTAATCAAATGCATGTGATGAAAAATATGAAAACTCAAGGATAAGAATACAAATAAAGTGTAATATGCTGATCTTGATTAGTTTTATAAGTTCTGATAATATTTGATTTAGGCAGTTGTACGGTAAACTTCAAAACAAAAATCGGGATGAAGCCATGGGGTCTCAGGACATGACTTGCAGCCATAATTACTCAACAGAAAAGAAACAATAAAAACTTTATTATAACACCTAAAACATGGTAACAATAACTTTTTACAACTGTTTGTATAAGGAATGACAACGCAAGAACACTTCCCAAAGGCACAATGCGTGCTCCACTGACAGTCGGTAATGGCGGATAGTATCGTCATCGGCGTACGGACGGGAGTGGGAGAACAGCTGCCGGCAACAAAACAATTTACTGTTTACCTACTGCGGCCAGCTGACAGCTGCAACTGGATTATTTGGTCAAGCCAGTACATTACTTTGTATTGTGACTTATGTATTGAACTTATAAACGTCAAAAATAGTAATAAAATATATTTTTATCGATCAGCGGATTATTTCGTCTTTGGCGTTATAAGAACAAAACACATCGCGGATTATTCCGTCTACGGCGTGCTAAGGGTTAAGCTAATTGGTGATATCTTATAATTAGGCCCTAAGGAAAACTGTTGAAAATAAGGATATAAATATTTTTTACAGTGTGTATGGTTATGACAAATGATTGGAGGGAAAACATATTTTCTATTCTTAACATTAACAAAATTAATTTTCCTAAGTAAACCTTATATAAAAATAACATTTTCTTAAATTATATTTCATTAGAAAATTTAATTTCCTTAAGACACAAACATTAAGAACATGTCTTTGCTGAAGCTACATATCATATACATACTATAAAGAATTAACATTTTTGTCTTCAACTGTTTTTATTAAGCTCTGGTTTTAAAATTGCTAAAACTTTTACTTTAAATCCATGAAATGCTTTAGGGTTTAATCCGCAACACCCCACCTCATTCCTACTATCTTAGCCTTCCTCTTTACTTTTTCTGTTTTCAGGCAGTAATCTTTTAAAGGACTAGAATAATAAAAAATTAACAAATTTCTTCCAAAGAAACATTGATTGCACCATCTTAAGTTTTGTGTAATTTCAATTCCAAAATGTTTCAAATGTTTCCCTGGTGATGTCAAATTTGAATTGGTGGCCAAGTTGTATTACACATGTATATAAAAAATTGTACATCACTGTGATGTGTATTAGGGTAAAAAATTAAGTACAGGTTGTATCTTTAATTTACACACTGTTGTAGGAGTAAACCAAACCACATTTATTTGGTGTAACAGGTTTCGTTGAGGTTCATCACATAATTTCATCTAACTCATTTTATTGATGATAGATGGAATGAAAATCATATGGAAACAAAATTATTACATCACCAGCAAATGAAAGAGAAATTCTGTCAACCAACTGAGTGATATGTCTTAACCCTTTGACTAGTAATCCCAAAACGGATTCGGGAGCGCACTACGTGCCACCCACAGTAATCCCAACAGAACAGGAACAACAGGAAGCGCTATGGCATTAAATTGTTTTCACAGTAATGTTTTGTGATGAATATGTATGTATCTCTCTCATGAATATGTATGTATCTCTCTCATGAATATCTATGCAAACTAGCGAAATAGATGCAAAACACTTTCTAGTAGTTTTTGTCATTCCTACTAGATCACAGTTACTCTTTCGTTTATTTTTTTTATACCTAATTTACTGCCATATGACTATTCCACCAGTTGCTCCAAGTAATAGCTGATTCTATTTCTGTTTGTGTACAATTCTGGATACATGTTGTAACTTCACTTTTACGTTACCGGTTATATATTTATAATGTAAATTTTATTTTATATCCATATTTTGTAAATATAATAAGTTGCATGCATAGTTAGAATAATTTCTGTTTAATACACAAAAAATCATCAAACATGTTAAATTGAGTGTTTTTAATAACACCTCTCATTCAGTAAATCCAAATCAACAAAAAAATCAATATTTTTTTAATCTCACTTTTTAGGGCACTCTTACAGAGAAAAACTCCACCAGTTGAAGGGTTAACAACACTCAGCCAAATTCCACGGTTGGACATGCACTAGACTTATTCTTGTATATGTAGGAATGAAGTTTCGCTCAAAATTTTAAGTCTATGAACGAAATCTTTCTAGAGATATGTTGCCACAGGACACATTCACACTTTTGTTCATTAAATTGAGTTTCATGGCAGTGTATAAATAATGAATGTGAACACAGATCAAGTCACCATAATAAGATGGTGCATGTGTTGTGTTAGTTATTTTACATGTGTTCATATATCAGAAAGTAAAATCTCTTATGAGTGTTCTGAGATTTATTATAAATTTATTTATTTTGTCATTTTCTTGTTGTCATCATGGTTACCCATAGAGACCAATGTAAAAATATTCACTAACACTCAGCCAAATCACATGACGTAACATGCCCCACAATCAAACTCTTATGTTCCTCATATAGAAATGAGGCTTCAAGTACAATTTTGAGTTTGTTAGTTGTTAGTCTCAAGTTTATAGTTGAGTTTGTTTTCAAGACATCATGAAGACAGACACACATACACATAGTCAGAAATGAAGTTTTTTCAGTCTCTTGAGAGATAGGCTTCCCTAACGCCCAGCCAATTAGTTCAGTTTATTTTTATCATGAAATTTAGGTTACTCTTTTGATAACCCACGAACACATCTAACATACTAGAACTTTTACATAAACATGAATTTATACTAAAACTGTATACTGGAAATGTACATTTCATTACAATGTAAAATTAACTCTTAAAACTGACATATTATAATGGCACCGTTTACTGATAATGTTAAGGCTTCAAATTACTATTTTTGTTTTAGGCTAAAATGAAAAAGTTATATTAGAAGTCTGCCTCAAGAAGAAAAGCAATAGCATCTTACCTCAATGAGGAGAGTATCATAGACATATTCTACGTCTTTTAGTGAGGTTGCTTTTCTCCCGGTGTGCTCGTTCAAGACTTTAAAGACATCAGCAAATTTTTCATTCAATGCTTGTATTTCTGGAGACTTCAGGACTCTTTCCATCTCTCGATCATATGCTGGACAAGGTTTTTTTCCTGAGAGAACCTAAAAAATTGTGAAAATATTTTCAATAGATCTACAAATATCTGATTTTTCGGATTGTAATGACATATTTTATTTAATATTTTGGCAATTATGTTATATTGATCCATGATCGATGTATACTTTTTAATGTAGCATATGCGTAACAAAAAATATGAGCACCATAACCATGATATATTCACTTTGCTTGAGTAGTCCACATTGACAGCTGTGTTTACATGTCATTATATGTTTACATATCGTTATGCAATTGATTATACAATCATTGTAGCTTATTTTTACATTTTTAGCATATGAAGGAGTTATCATGGTTTTAGATGACTTTATAGTGAAACCACTAATAGAAAAACTTTATAAGAGAAAACGTTGAGTAACATACCCACTGGTAAAAACTATTTCAATAGCAGTAGTGATTCTCTCTCTTCCTTCTATAGTTGGGGATAACAAAGATAATGACCCACAAAATATATTATACATGAATTTTGTTTGTAATTTCATGGCATTTCAGCCTTTCATGGTACAGCCTAAATAATCTGAAGAAGTAATAAATGTGGACAATTTTTATGAAAACTAAAAAGTGTAAAAAAAAGGTTTTAAAAGAATGTTATACTAACATGTATTAAAAATATATATTGTATTTTATTTTTACCAGAAATAACATGTATTGTATTCTTCATCTCATTGAAAATTTGTCAAATGGCAAGTGATTAGTAAACAACATTTTTTTCTGAAAAGTCATTCCATATTCTGTTAATAACAAATTTAAAAGAGATTATTCAAAACCTGATTTGAAAATTTTTGTAGTATTCGAACTATAATGATACTAACTGTAAAATGTTATATCTTTTCTGTATACATGAGTACTAATAATAATTTATACACTTATTTATACTCATTTATAAATATATAAAAACTATATTAATAACTAAATTACTGAAAAATTCTTTGATTCTCATAGATCATGTGGAACAAGAGAACATATAATATTAATCCTACAGAAGGTTCTTGCACAGCTTTATTTATTAATTAATTTGTTTATTATGATCTGAGATTATTAAACAACCATTACATTATACTAGATGCACATTAACTAGTAGAAAGCTATGTTCAGTTTATACATAAAAGTTTGAATACAAATAAGAAAAAAGATTGAAATCCTTTCTTCTTATATCTTTAAATATTATAGTTTTGTATATAACTTCAAAACATGTATTTTTTAAACTAAAACAAAAATAACATTAGTGTTGTATCAATAATAAATATCTAGTGCATTTAATTTTAAACGCCAACTAATTAAATAGGCACTTCAGTTAAATGAATTCATAACTAATGCTTGTCTTAGTTGAGATTAATGCAAGTTCAGCTCTGTGCAGTGTTATCTGGCAAGCAGATATCTTTTCATGAAACAAATACTGTAGTGAATTTGAGAATATCATCAGCTTAATTAAGAGAAAATGTCTCATATAACATGAATACTTGTTAAAGTGTTTTAACATTCTAAAATAAAAAGTTTAACCTACCCATTTACATAGTTTAAAATACAGTCAGGATGATGTATACAAATAGATACATACCATGTAAAGCGTTCAATTACAATGACTTTTAAAAAGATGCAATTTGAAAAATGCATAAGAATTATTTGTTTTTTGAAAATGTTTCCTGTGATATTCAAATTAAATCAAATCATTTATTGCCAAACAACTTTTCAGTACACACATCCATCATGTTTTTTCTTAAAGATAGTTACAGTTATTGTAATAAAACTGTCTTTTAACACTAAATACTAATCTATACTAATACTAAAGTTTTGACATATGAATCATTTTCTGTAACATGGAAAAAGCAATATATAATATATATATATTGCTTTTGTCCCGGCGGAGCAAGTACTTTTTGCGATTCAATGTTTATTGAAATTAAATTAGGCTATTGTCACTTATACAAATTTAATAAATGTAAACAAGTCATTTGACAGGTATTTGGTCTTCCGATCATATGTTAGTTTGCTTATTTAAACGCATATGTGACAGATACGGCCAAATACAATATAATTGAATCGTAAAAAGTGAGGGCTCTGTGGTGTAATGGTAGCATATTCACCCGGCAAGAGAGAGATCCAGGTTCGTGTCCCGGCGGAGCAAGTACTTTTTGCGATTCAATGTTTATTGAAATTATATATAGCATTAAATTTGGTAAAAGCAAAATAATAACAAAAAAAGAACAATTAAACAATAATAATCAACAAACAACAATTAAAAATCAATTAATAACAATTAAAACCTTAATGTAAAATAGTCACGTATTGTGTATAAACAGTTTCCGTTAGTTTATTTTTAACATATCTTTGAAACGAATGAAGTATACTTCCATGCTGAAAATAATACAATCAAGTTCATTCATACTTGACTCAGATCTTGCTAAAGTAGTGCTTTGGAAGGCCATTGAAGTACAATATAATATAAAACACACCTTGAGGCACTTTGCAATCATAAGCGGGTAGTTCCATAGGTCCTGACCACTTTATTGCAAAAGGTATACATATTTAAACCTATTTAGACAATATCTTAGAGTACATTACACTACACTTAAGGTAAATGATTAATTTTCAACGCATCATCAATTTTCTTATGCTTTGATTCTTTGTAAACTAAAAATATTGTGAGAATATTAACTAGTTCTGAAATTTATTTATAGTTAAGACTTATAATATAGCGACTTACTGAGTCTTCATGCTCCGGCACAGTGTGGATGGGTATGGGTTGCCAGTTGAGTTTGGGATTCCATTTCTGAGAGCCCTTGGGAGGATATATGGCTGCGAGATTGCTGGCAGCACTCATCAAACAACGATCAACATCTGTGCTGCGAACGTACACAACGTTCTCACTGTACGTGTCTGTCAACAAAGCATCATACCTATGGCGCAGCCACTGGCCTAGCTCATATTCCTGCTCCTTTCCCAGCTGCAAAACCACATGAGTTACCAAAACTTTAACCGGAACAGATATGTACTGATAAAATTATGCCAGTAAAAAATTTCAAACCACCTTTGGGTGCTCCTTGAAACAAATATGGGTAGTGACAAACAATATGATTTGCAATTAAATATTTGCACAATAAATTAATCCTACTTATTAGTGCTCTGGGATGTTGGTGAGTGAAGAACTGAATATGTTCAGAGAAGAAATATAGTGGGAACTTACACTCTCTCTGTATTACCTGATATTGGGTACCTACACAGAGTATCAAGCTGACAAAGAATGCACTTAACAAACCATTTCAATTGAGAATAACTTTCCTTTTAGTTGATGGTTGATTTATTACTTCCATAGGTGACAATAATTCTGAGATTATCCGTAACTAAACTGAATATGTTGAACAAGAATGTCTTCGAGCACTCTCTACAGAGTATACCCGAAACATATAATAGCAAAGGATGGTGTCACATTAATTACTATCACATCTGACAATATTCATTAGCTTCTTAATACTTCTACGCACCTCTCAATCAGTTTCTTCACTCACCTCACAGTCAGTGATGCTATTGTGTCTTTTCTTAGATAAGAAGATAAGAAAATCCATGCTACTGAAAACCTTGACATTTTTTACACTTATTATAGTCATTAAATGTTGTGTTATTATCACTAATAATTCAGTTGTAATGTTTTACAAAACATGTCACACAACTTTTTATTTTAACTGACATAATGAACGATTTCTATTAAAAAAAAACTATTGCCTTAAAATAAACATTAAGCTTCAGAAAGTTGGTAATTTTAATAAACATTGCCTCATCCAATGATTAATCCTTCAACCACACCAAAAAAAGAAAGAAAGATTACGATTAGAGAAAAATGTATAATATCGACACAGATTTTAAGGTTGTTTTAAAGAATATAACAACTGCAAAACAAGCCTTTTCCAGGTTAAGTTTTTACTATTTGTTTCACACCCTTTAATAGTAGTCTACAATATGCTTAAATTTCATAATTAATCAACATAAAGATAATATGTAATTTTGGTTAGATTCTCTTATTACTTTATGGCTTTTGTCATTTTGTATGTCTTTGTTGTTGATATTATTTTTAAACTGATATAAATCAAAAAATGAAATTAGAATGGATGTTCCTTAGTATTGAATTTGTTACTGCTCATTAAATTAATATGGCAATGAAATTACATGAAATTATTTATTAACACAACAGAACATTACAAACGTATGAGACTCGTCAATATCTTTAAGAATACTAAATACACAATAACAACAAGAAAAATCTATCACCCACTTTCATTTATACATGTTAAGCACTTCTTTATCTGTCATTTAAGTTTCTTCAACATTTCACAAATCGGGGCATTGTCTTATAACTCGATATAGTAGAAGTATGTCAAAATAGTGCAGTATCATGACTCATTTGCTTTTGCATTCGATCTTCCTCTTTTCCCACCTCACTTTTCTCTAAAATGAGATGGTTTTGAACAATTAAACTTAACAGGAATGCTCTATAAATAATCACACTGCCAGTTGTGTCAATGTTTTCTATATTCTATATAACTGGCCAGAACTTTTATATTTGTACACTGTTATTAAGTGCTATTTAATATAAAATTATGAACCAATATGTAAATGTTTCGTGGGGGCAAGATTTCCTGAAATGTACGTATTTTAGGTAGGTATGACTGGACTAAAAATACCTATAAAATGAAATAAATATTGTATGAAAATATAGAAATATATAAAGTGAATATGAATCATTGCAAATGTATACACATGAAGGAAACAGGATTTTTCCGGACATTTGCCATCGTTCAGTGAAACAAATAATCAGTAACACTAAAGGTTTCCTTCACAATCCTTCCATCGTCAAAAATAAACTTCAAACAAAGAAGTACATACATATTTATTTACTATAAATTTTCATTGTTCCTAACCACTATGATTCTAATTTTATTTCCAAATCATTGTAAAAAACTAATCCAAAATTGAATGTGCTTAACTTTTCATCAATAACGTTCCCTGGACACAATACTTGTTATTTTGTTATAAAACCAACCACCAAGTGGTGGAAATCTCCTTGATAATAAACTACAGAGATTGTGGTAATAAATTTTCAGTTCATATCTGTAATATTCAGGTAATTAAAATTATTTTTTGCATTGTCAATTAACAAGATTCACTTCTTTTGTTTAATTTGATTTGTCTGCTTTGCGTCAAATTGCTACATGATCACTTAATAGATTTTGTTTGATCTCAAAAATAACACTAATTAAATAGTTTACCATTTTACCACATTTAACCTATATACATAACACATATTACATAAATATTCCTTCCTAGATAGTGTAGCTCATTAAGGAAAGGTAATTAATTATTGTTTAAATAGCTCAACTTAGAACACATAGATAAGCAGTACTGAAAATATGATAACTTATCTCGAGTGCCAGGTACTATAGGTTATAAATAAATCTATAGGTGAAAACTTACACTGTACTTTGCTAGAAATGTTAGTTAACTAACTTTTGCAAATGAACTATTGTAGTATACAATATTATTTATATAACGGGAGGATAAAAATAATTAAATGGAACAACAAATAGTTTATAAAAGAAGTGAACTCACTTTCTATGTTGTAAAAATGGTGTTCTTTCCATCAATTTTGTTGTTAATAAAAATACATATTTTAAGAGTTTATGTTTTGTTTTATTTAGGATTACTTATATTGGAATAGCATAAATTACCATCGAAGTTGATGGAACATTTTTTAATTCTTTATTTTTAAACATTTAAAAATGGAATCCATAAAAAATCCAATTTTTGATCATTATAGATGTAATGTACATGGAATGGTTTTCTTCAACCTAAAAGTCAAATGAGTTACTTAAACTGATGTTTAATTTTTTCATCACTTAGTCATAGATTCTTCTTGAGATATTTTGAGATTTTGCCCTATTTTGTGCTTCATTAACCTTTATTGTAGTTTTTTTTCCAGTATTAATTAGACAATTATGGGATTTTGATTTTTGGTTACTTAAATGCCACAGAACCAGGACATAAGGGGCACTATATATATTAAATCCAAGAAGTGTCAGAAGACCATTATAAGCTCTTTAGTATTTAATTTAGTACAGCATCCTAATAATATTATAAATTGCGAAAGTGCCTTTATTTGTTTGTTTTGCTTTCACACGTAAATGATTCAATCGATTGTACTGAAATTTTACACGGACATTCTTACGGTCCTTGGGATGAGTATAGGCTTATTCTTATTTTGGAAATCCCTCCGGGTTTTGCCACACTGGTCTCTAAAGCAGCAAAAAATCTCACCTATAAGGTATATGATACTGATTAGGTGTATAAATACTGATGTAATTTCTAGAGTAGACCAAGAAAATAGCATAATATGACAAACATGGCTTGGGATGCAAAAACTGCATTGCATAAAGTATTGTCATGAACACTAAACAATGGGTACCTGATACATGATATATGACTAATTCCATTTAAAAAAAATATCATAGGCCCTATCGTACTACACCACAAATGCTTTCACTAAGGATGCTATGAATTTCGGTTTTGGAATTCTTCTAGATTGGTCTAAAATAGTTTAAGTATTCTGAAATCATGGGAGCTATGCAATCAAATACATAGATTGTAGCAATTGTAGGAAAACCTGCGGGTATGTGCTAGTTAAATTTATAAAATTTCCAGCTAAATGAAACTTGAACAAATATTCAACATTTTCTTGACTGTCTGAAGACCAAAAACGTTGTTCAACAGAAGCTACTGCCAGCTGAGAGAGCTATAACTGCAAATTTAGCAGACACTTTATTTACTTGTATCATGTATTGTTTTGTTTTGTCGATTTGTATATTGTTTGAAGTTAAAAAAAAAATAACTTTCATTAAACTGTACAAAAGTCATATAAATACTATTAAAAAATGAGTGCAATACTTAATTTCACATTACACAAAGTGAATCAGTCTTAGAACTAGTTCGAGTAATCTAAGAAACTCCATCTATTGCAATCATGTACAATCATGAGATTCTGGGTATGCTTACTGTTAACTTAATTATATAAAACACTAGCTGTTTCCCGCGGCTTCGCACGCGTCTCTTAAGCTTTGCCCGTATATTTCTTTGCCTTCAAATAGTGTTTGGATATTTTAATATACGTAACTACTGTGTTGTAATTGCAGTTTATAATGTGCAGGCGCTTTGATAACTTTTATATCTTGCAGTACAGCCTGGTGGTTAGTTACATCAATGGGCATTGCGTATAAACCTTCTACATAGAAAAATACAAATTTTCATAGTGATCGGTCCAATAGTTTCTGAGTCTATAAAGGACAAACACACAAACATTCATTTTTATATATTATGATTGCAGAAACAGTTTAAACAAAATTTGTCGTTTCTCTTAAGCTTACTCTATGCTTTAAAACTATAAGTGTAAAGAAATTTATATATAAATATATTTTTTGTCGCATTATATATGTTTACAAAGAACAGCTGATTAAAAATTTGAAAAGACTCTTTCACTTAATAACATATGTTTGCTGCAATGCATTTCTTACGGGTATTTCTGTAACCAGTGGGGCGGAATCCTGAATCGGGAAAGGGATAAAAAGTATCCTATAACCTTCTACAGATCAAGACGAACAAATTAAAAAAAAAATTAGGCGAATCCGTCCAGCCGTTTGTGAGTGATGCTGTTACACACGAACAGTTTCATTTTTATATTATAGATTACCAATATAAAAATCAGGACAAACTGAAATATTTCAACATTATTCAATTTTACCATAATAAAGAAGAATAGTGAATAAAAACAAAATTTTTCACTAAAAATATTTATTTTTCTCTGATGAAATTTTTCTACCAAATGTAACATTTCCTTACAAAACTTCTACTTATTTTTACACACTCTTTAATAACAAATATTCTAATAAAATAAAATAAATAATTTAGAATAGTAATTATGAATATAATCACAACAGAATTTTTATTTTGGACATATTTACACAAAAGTCATTACCATAAATTGAAGGTCTACATGTTGTTCCTTATTACTATTTCTTAACATGCTTAGAATTTTATAGGTAACCTTGGGTATGTTGTTACTTGAATTTATGTCATCATTTAAGTTTCTTTTAGATTTTCTTATCATATACCTACGTACTGCTTTAGAACTTCTATACCCATAAAATGGGTCTTAAAGTAATCAAGATAGTTTTAAACTATAGTGTAAATCAAGCCTACTTAGTGTTGTCTTACTTTTTTATTGTACACCAACACTTAAAGTTTTTAGGTTTAATTTATTCTACTGTTTTTCTAAGAAAATAAAGTATTGTAAACATACATAAGAGTTTCAGTCAAAGTTGTATAATTATGATTGACCTCTTTTGTGTATCAATATAGCTCCCAACTTGTTCTTAGTAATAGATTTTAAAACCCTAATATTACAAAACATATATTCTGAACATATTGTTGGTGGTTTAGCTGTAAAGTGAAGGGAAGTGATGTCCTACAGCTAGTTATTTGCTTTAAGTGGTCATTGACGTGCCAATTTATTATATACATTTTTAAATTTAACAAGTCATATGAAAAATTACATTAATATGTTTATTGTCCAAGTAGGTGTTTTTCTTATATTGGTATCCCTAATCATTACAAAGGTTTTAAACTGAGAATTCTGTTTGTTATTGCTTAGAAAGTCTAGATTGAAACTTCCATACACTATGTTTTTGTTTGACATACTTAGGATATTCAATAATTCTGTAAAATTATAAAAGAATAATTTGGAATAACCAAGTAGAGTACATGGCAAGTAAATATAATTTTGTTGAGGATACTTATTATCACCCAATATGCTATTTAGCTTGACTTTATATTTCCTCATCTAATAAAGTGACAAGTTTTCATATTATTCATCATTGATGAATGATAATTTTGTCTATATGGTATCTTATTAATGACATTTGTTTCCAACTCCAAGGTAAATAAAGTCTTCAGTCCACTACCAAGTTTCACGGTCCTTCAGCTAACTGCTTTAAGTCTCCATAGTGCATGTTGTTGGTCCCACCCAGTATCACAATGAAGTCAATTTTACCAAAACCTTTTCCAAACGATTTTCTCTCTTTAATGATTTCCCTCAACTTTGCTGCTATTTAGGGGTAAACAAAGACTTCCAAATTTGATCCATTTGTCTGAGATGGTGAGAAAAGTTTTTTAGATGTACACATAGACCCTGCTCAGTGTCTGTCATTTGTTATTATTTTATGATTTATGAAGATGGAATACTTACACAAATATGTTACTTAAATATTAAAATCCACCAAAAAATTTAATCATTATGCACTGTTTTTAAAATACCAAACTGAATAATAAAATAATATTATTGAAAACTCCTAAAACTCTTATAATATTGGTAGAGTGTGTGTATACATCTTTTTTCCCAACTTTTACTCATTTTGATTCTTTACATCTTTAGAAATTTGCTATCCACTCTATTTTTTGACCAACCCTTTTATTAAAAATATTTGATTTTAGGAAAATCATACAGGGAGAAGAGAGGGAACTCAATCTGTTATAAAATATAAATAAAACAAAGACTTTAGAAAAGTTTAAATTTAAAAATAATTTTTAATGAGAAATATATTGTAATTATAAACAATCTGCACTAGCCTATGTATAATAAAATGTATCAGGTTTTAAGCAACATTGTAGGCTATTATTATGAGGGTTTTTGAGTAAAATAATTATTTCTCTTGAGAATGTATTATCTGAGGTAATAGGTGGGTACACAAGCATGCATGCTACAAACACCATTCACTGCATAATAAATTACAGTAGGCTTACTCACATTTGTCAACTGACCGAATCCTACAGGCCAGAATGAAACGTTTCTGTACGGATCAGTGGGATAAGGATTGAGTGGTGTTCGATCTCCATGTCTAAAGAGCTGCAACAAGATAAATATATACATTACAACACAATCCAGCAAAGTCCCTAATAAAAAGGTGAAAATAGTACTTTTTTTAGAAACAAGAAGGTGCAAAGATATAAAAAGATGAGGAAACTCCTCATAGCACTTAGTCCTAACAAGACCTCTGTGCCGCTTCCGGAGTCACAGGATAATCAAGATGGGTACGGTGTGTGGTAGAGACCACTTCAGGTCGAGATCCCATGAGAAGGGGTAGGGGTAATGGGAATAATCTCAGTCAAGTCATCTTGGAAGAAGGGGAGGTTAGTTCTGGTCCACCTTTTTCAGTTAAAGTGGACAGGTAGTACTTCCTAATGTTTAGGCTTGATAACACTATAATGGTAATTCTGAGTATACTAAAATACAAAAAGAATTGGAAATGACCTAATAATATCTCAGTATTACCCCATTAACATTAGGGAATTAAATTACCCCACAGTGCTATTACCTCACCCACGCCAACAGACATCATCTTCAGTAAACTAGACCTAACGACTAGCCCTTTTAACCCCAAACTGTTCAGATGGTTATGTGCCACTCCTGAGCACGCATTGTTCCACAGATTTAAGTGACTCATCAGTTTTTACTGTACCCTAGCAGATATACATCAGCCAGAAGTGTATCCACCTGGGGAAAAGTGTGAGGTTACTAATAATCTATATGTAAAACACTAAACATTACTCATTCAGGTTCTTAAAATAAGTTTTGAGAATCTATATACAATTATACTCACAAAATATTTTGTGAATATTTACTTTACCCACTTCACTCTATTGCAATTTTACCCCCATCAAATGAAAACTGCTTAGAAAGTGAATAGAAATATAACAGAAAACCATTACAGTATGGTAAGCCCTAAATATATAAAAAAGAGAACTAGTACTTGAACACTTGGGCTAACACTAATGTCTCTAGCAATCAACGCTAAGCAATCTCCGAAGGTGCTTTCCTGTGCTGATGGTGGCGAATGAAAATCATCCCTTGAAATAGTACCCAACTTATCAGTAACAGATAATATTCTAGCAACTAAATTTAAAAAAGTAGAACTAGTTTTCTCGTGCAGAGCAATATTTCCTTGTGATAACACGTATCTTATGTGACCGTGGGTCAATTTCGTATTAGTTCATAAAAGTAAGAATAATAGACATTTCCGGCTAACACAAACCCATCCGGCCAATGTTGCAAGCTACGAAACTTATCAAAGCAAAAAAATATTGTAAATTCACCTAACCATAAATTCCTATTATCTTGGAAAAAATCGTTCTATTTTCATGTTATTGCAACTTCATTACAGTATTTGTCATTTCCATCCTCTAAAACCTTACAACAGTTTGTTCAGAAGGACAATTTTAATTGGGTTAAAAGTTAATGTGAATCTCAATACCAGAGTGAATAAAAAGAATTTTGAAACTAATGGAAATAAATTGAACTAAACTGCCTACAAAAAAAAAGATATTAAAGGAAACAAACAATGTAATAAATGGGCAAAACCAACGTAACCATAAGTTTGTACCTACGGTACTTATAAACCGCCTCGTAAGATCCAACCCCATAAAAATATCAGTTAAATCCTAATTTAAAAACAATAAATAATTACACAGCTAACTCATACACATGTGTGTGTGTGTTTTATTTACACTATAACTTGCTACATATATGCCAAATTTCAGAATGGGACGTAAATAGGTTCTTATTAAAATAAATCATTGATCATTTATAAGTTTATATATTTTATTGAAGAGGACGTATTTTGGGTTTTAAAAAACAGTTTTGGGTGGATTCAAAATAATTCAAAATATACAAAACTAATCATGTGATATATCAAATTAAAGAGCAATTCAAATGGAAAGAATGCCATAATGAGCTGTTTAGCTGTAATAGTTTTTAGCTACATTGTTTAGAACATAATGAGACATGATCAAAAACTGCCTTTTTGTGTGTGGGTTTTTAAAAGCCTGTCACTCAAAACCCCAAAGGCATAAAAATGTAAAATTCCAATTTTACTAGTCTTGGTAGGTACAATTCAATACAAAACAATCATCAACATCTGAAAGGTCAAGGTCCAAAATTATTTTTTTCATTTCTTGGTTTGAAATGGAATGACCCATAAACTAAAATGTAACGATAAACACAATAGGATAATAAAAACAATCATGAGAGAAAATTAAATAAAAATTAATATCCTGCATAAATGAAAGACAAGTAAAAGTGTTTTCAACACTTTTCAAGGAAAAACTATTTTTTATTTTAGTTAGCAGTTGATTGTAAAGTTTAAACATACTATGTAGTTAAAAACACTGACGAAATATTGACTTATTTACATTGGAGAGTCAGAACTTTTTATTAAGAATGTATTGCATATTATAATACAAGTTTATCATTTCCACTTCTGTTCAAAAAAACCCAAATACCTATCTTAAAGATAAAAAGATGCTGAATTGGTCAAATGTATTTCTTGAAAAACCCACCAACAGTTACAAATTATCTTAACCTTCACAGGACTTTATCCAAGTGACCATGTGGTAGTTAATTAAAAAGCTGTGCAATAACACCTTGAATGAAGTTATATATATATAGCCTATATGTAATAAAAAATATTATTTTAAAGAAATACTTCTAGGCACTAGGCTATACTAATATTTAAGTTACAAAATTTTTACTTACCACATTGGCAAACACAAGTTTTCCCATATCATGTTCAGAAATAATCTTTTTTGAATAAACTATCTTAATTGAAATTACACTGAACAATATGGTCAACACATTTACTACCGCTAGTGACATTTTCTTCAAAGTGATCGACAGTTGATGGATAAAATTTAAATTCCCACAAAACGATAGTCAAGTTTTAAAACATATTTTTTCTGAATTTACACGATTTAATTCACAATGATAGTGGATATGATTAATTTGTAATTTTTTGTATTCATACAAAGTGCAACCTAACCCCCCAGATTTATTTACCCCTTGCCAAGCAGACTAAGCTAACTGACACTTTGGCTCGGCTGTTCGTCCAAATCCAAATGGCATAGAAATAGTTGTCTGCTAACAGTACAGTGAAAATATTATTGGACAGGGAAAAAGAAATAAAAAGTATTCATCACTGCTCAGACATACACTACTGATGAGTTATTTGGTACTTAACTCAGACGTACTACAACAATGATTGCTTTTCTTATCTTTGATTGCGTAACTGCATAGACCCTAGACTACGTATGAGAAAATATTGCACCAATGCCAAAATGTATTACCTTTTGAAGCATTATGGTTACTTGATACCAATATCTAGTGGCAAATGAAAAAACTGTGATTTTTATTATTTTACAGAAACATATAATGTATATGTATTGTTTCAGTTGAGCTTTCTTTTTTGGAACTAAGTGCATATTCTATCCAAAAAGTTGGATGACAGTGTGAAAATCGGGGTTTATATCTCATTTCGCTAAGCATAACTCACAGAATATACAGAATAAAAACTTTATTGTATACTTTAAATTACAGTAATTGGGTTCTTAGTGACGCACTAGATCCCCTAATTCTTTAAACATTGGGCTTTGGACCCAAAGAGCTTAATTTTGGTTTTTTAATGTCTGTCACTTAGCTGGAGGATTTTAAGAACATATTGACAATGTTATAACATATTTCTGAATATCGTTTGGAGGTTAAGTGTATTCCATCCTGGAGATGAGACAACGATGGAATGGACAGGGATTTTCGTGCACCAGAATCGGCTATATATAGTAAAAAAGTAAACCGATACAACGAATTATACAAGGATCTGACAGAACGTAACGAAAATGTAACGAAACAATACAAACAAGTAACCTCATTTAATTTACTATGTTAATATACCTTGAAATGCAATAGATTAGTGAACAGAGCATATGACCGGCCGCCCATCCCAATTATTTTATGGTCTTCGGACCAACAATGGTGTGCAAATTTAGACTTTTCTGTTAGACTCTTTCTTGTATTTTCTTTGTATTCTTCTATCCTTACGATTAATCTCGCCAGTATATTCTCTTTTGTCTTTTGTCTCGCCAGTGTATTCTTTATTGCAAATATTTTTATACTGTAAATACAGTTTTTGGAATCCTGTGTGCCATTTTTGTTTTGTTTTTACGAGACTTTGTCTAAAAATATTGTGTGTTTTAAACGCAGTTCTAATGTTGAACTTTTTACTTACTCTTTTAATTTTCTCCGGTAAACGGAACAGAACGGTCCGTTGTGCCGGTCTGCGGAGCGCTTGCTGTTTTTGGCTGACTGTTCACTTGCTGGATCGTTCTTTTCGGTCAGGACGATTAGACCTATACCGACTGCGATCTGTGGTCAATGTGTGTTGTTCGATGTGAAAGGTCCTGTAACGGTCTATTTAACTCGTTCGTTTCTTCATCGTACGGTATGTTATTGTAAGGTTTTGGCCGGACGCTGATGTTGACTTTTCTAGTTGTGCTTTGCCGGTGGACTGGATGATAAAAACGATACTTAGATAATTCAGGTTTTGAGTAGCCAGTGGTTGATGTTATAGTGATATTATTAGCCATCCTAGATAAAGTGGGATCAACGTTTTCCTCTGCAAAAGAGCTGCCAGTCTCATTGAAGTCAGCTGAGTCATCTCTTCTTATCGTCGAGGAGAGAAGGTCAGAGTAGAATTGATTATGCTTATTATAAAATTCCTCCACAGGCTCGTTGGGATGACGAATACTTGAATTAGGTGGCAGTTTTCTAGTTTGGTTGGTTGTACTTATAGAAACGGTAGTTACCGGGCCTGTGATACCGCTCCCACTAAGATATAGCTTCTGAGGATTGATTTCTTGAGGAGAAGGTTTACTGAAACTTTTTAATTGAGATTCCAGAGTCACCAATCTACACTTGATTGAGGTTAATTCGACTTGAAGATCGTTCGCTGTGATTGGAGGTGTGTTGATGAATTTACCACTAACTAGAAGGTTCCTACTGACTTCGGTGGCATTACCGTTCGGTGAGCGTGAAAGTTTACACTCAAGAGTAACAATGTTTGTTCATATGATTCAGTGATGCGGAGTTGTTCGTTGTTGTGTTTGTTAAAAACTTCTTGCTGTTTGAATCTTAATGATTTCTCTTTATCCAGTTGCCAAAAAGAAGCGTCGAGTTAAGAAAACGTCTCTTCTTGATTGTTGACTAGTGTGTTGTACTTTATGACAAGATCTTCTAGTTCTGGTTCTTGTTCTGGTTCTAGATTTTAGTGCTATTAACAGTTTGCTGTTTTATTTTTTTAGTTCTTCATTTTCTGCCAGTAGCTTGCAGCCGATCTCCGCAGACATGTGAAGGAGCTCTTCATTTGCAATGTCTCTGCCATGGGAGGATGAGACCTCATACGGTAGTTCTTCCAGAGGTTTCTCCTCCGAATTAATACTCTCTAGGGGATCGTTAGTCACATTTGAATTGTGGCCCTGAGTTTGTTCCATAAAATTGCAGGTGGGGCAAAGCCAGGGTTCATTGGGGAAATTTGAAATATCATTACAGTGCTCATGTGACATCATTCTCATACACTGTCTGTGGTGTCAGGATGGGCATTCGCCATCGCAAAAACGGCATACTGATCGTTATTTACCGAGTTGACAGAAAGAGGGCATTACAATGTTTTATCAGGCAGTGTGTCATCGGTTCGTTTCAATAAAGCTGCTACGTTACTTTGTTGAGGGTTGGAACTGGTTTTCTGTTTTGTTTCCATGTCGACCAGACTTTGTTCCTAGCGAGGAAGTTGATTGTCATATAGTATTTAAAGAATGTATGACGACGTTATATAAAAGGCCGTGGATATTTTTCGTCAAGGTTTCCCCTATAATAGCAGGCGGGCAGTGGTCAGTGACGAGCTCCTCACGCAGCGGAAGAATGGGGCGATCAAGCCCGGCGGAGAGAAAGAGTGGGGGCAGAGCCGAGCAGTACCGATAAATCCCGAAAATTCGTCGACTGGTCAGAGCCAAGCAGTGCCGACAAACCTGAACATGCGGCTGATAGCGACCTCAGTTCGGAACGGTTCTGATTTCTATTATCTTACGAATTAATGAGTCGTTTTATATCCGAACATATCTGCAAAACATAGAAATTATATCGAATTAATTATATTAATATTGAACTTTATTTATAACTCCAAAGAAACTTTACAAAATGTGAGATGGTGCACAACGAATAAAATGTCATAATTTCATCATATTTTGCATATAGACTTAAAAGGACGGTAAATATATTTTTTTGTGCTATTGGAATATATTCAAATTAATAGGGCAAAAGCAACATATTATAATGTGGAGTCCTTAATTGGTAGTAAATAAATTAATAATTTCGCTACAAAATCTGTAATAAGAGTTATGTAATAGCTGCAATAAACTAAGGGGATTAAAAAAGAAACTCGCCAGTAAATATTCAACCAAAAACATAATTATAGAAATATGACAAAATCAATGACAACTACCTGACTTAAATACCTAACATAGCACGTGACATCATTAATAAATACAAAATTTTCCTAATTATATTATATTACTGTAACTGACAAATTCAGTTTAAGATCATATATGAGTATAAATTTGGTTTACAATTTTAAACACTTATATTTATGTTTGAAATATTACACTTATATTACAGAAATATTTATGTAATACAGATGATGAAAATAATTTAGTCCTACTGATCTCTAATGCTACGAATATACAGATTTATGATACAATTACAATTACACCAATTTATATAGTTTATTGAAGTAAACATTGCGAGTAAATATTCAACCAAAAACATAATTATAGAAATATGACACAATCAATGACAACTACCTGACTTAAATACCTAACATAGCACGTCACATCATTAATAAATACAATATTTTAATAACCTCAAATTATTACGATCAAGTTTTAACTTATAGCAATAGCTCTCTGTCTGTTTGTTGGATATATCGAGAATGAAAAATAAGCTATAGACTTAAAATTGTGCATGCAACTTCGACCAACCCTGATATGTGTCATGTGTTGTCTGGCGTACGCAATTAATTTCAATGCCGACCTGATCTATAGTACATGGCAATTATCGAATAATTTCTAACTAATAGTAATGTAACCTACAAATTATATTTATTTGATTAAGGCAGTTGGAAAATGCAATGAACCAAATATAATGTTACAACACAATTTTATTGGTTTACATTTTAATACAAAAGATGCAATTGAAAAACTCTACTTAATTGTTGGTTTTGTTTTTTTGGAGACCCTGAAGATAATTATTTAACTAATATGCTAAGAACACTAGTCTCGAACCTTTTGAAAAGTTTAAATATTTGCAAGCATGAATGCTTACAATCACATTTTAGTGACTAAGAAAATTAAAAAAGTACAATTAAATTGAGAATTCACTTGTAAACGAACAAATTTCTAAATTTTGCGAGTAGGGCTCTTAATGTTTTTCTAGCTACACCACTGAATGTAACGAGGTTACTTTGTTACATTAGACTTCCTTACGTTTTTTGGGTCTTTCGATACTCCGTTGTATTGGTTTATTTGTATGTAGACAAGATTAATTGCCTGTTATTAATTACGTTGTAAAATCAAGGTTTAATGAAATAAATTTAATTGCGCTGCATCCTGCAGCATCCAGCTTTGAAAATGTAATATATATGTATGTTGTACGGTACCAAATTACTGAAATGTGTTTAACTCAGAGTAGAAGCTAAAAACACAGTGGTACATTTTAAGAGGTTTGTCAGATTAATTGCCTGCAATTTAATTGTGCTGCATCCTGCAACATCCAGCTTTGAAAATGTAATTTAAATATATGTATGCTGTACTAAACTACGGAAAGGGGTTTGAAAATAAAGTGATATATTTTAATAGGTTTGCCAGGTACTGACCTAATTAATGTTGTACCAAATTACTGAAAGGTGTTTAACTCAGAGTAGAAGCTAAAAACACAGTGGTACATTTTAAGGTTTGTCAGATTAATTGCCTGCAATTTAATTGTGCTGCATCCTGCAACACCCAGCTTTGAAAATGTAATTTAAATATATGTATGCTGTAGTAAACTACGGAAAGGGGTTTGAAAATACCGTGATACATTTTAATAGGTTTGCCATGTCCTGAACTAAATTAAATTCAGAGGAGTACGGAGCGAGAACGCGCGGACTGCTCATTCCACTATTCCAATACACGGGCTATCTGTAGTTGGCAGGAGGGGCCCCTCCATTCCCTCTCTTTCTCTCCGCCGGGCTTGATCGCCCGATTCTTCAGCTGCGTGAGGAGCTCGTGTGGTCAGTGACAGTTGATTGGGAAGAACTGTGAAACAATAAACGGCTGAAACGCCAAGTCAGTAAAGTGTGATGAGCTGGTCTGCAGATCAGGGCTGATGCTGGCTATGATGTTTTAAAGGAGAAATTTATACAAGCCAACAACCTGTACCTAGCAAATAATAGCTCGGAAGACAAGGCCAAAGCAAATAGTCTGAAGAAAGCTTATGACTTAAAGCTCCCGTAATAAGGGAAATGGTGAATACATAGCATCCACCGATAATAAAATCAAAGCAATATGGAACGTCATCAATCAAGAACGTAAATCCAAACTCACATTCAGCCCAGAAATAAAATCTCTGATCGTTGATGATAAGACCGTCGTAGACCCCGCATTGCCCACAGTTTTAACGAGTACTTCACCACAGTCACAGTAAAGATTCTAGAGCAAAATCAGTTTAATCCATCTTCTTCAACCGTTCCAAATAATAGCTTACAACCAAAGTTATTGGAGTTTTCAATTACGTCCACGGTTGAACTATAAAAAATAATAGACAAATTGAAGATAAAACATTTTACAGAGCTCGACGAGATATCTTCGAGAATAGTTCAGCAATGCAAGGAGGAGCTCTTACGACCACTTCTACACATAACAAATCTATCCGTCCAACTAGGAAGATTCCCGTCAAGGATGAAAACTTCGAAGATGTTCCCCTTCACAGACGAGGCAAAAAAGACATAATTGACAACTACAGGCCGATCTCACTAGTGCCAACCTTCTCGAAGATTATCGAGAGTCGTCCTTAAGAGGCTGCTCCAATTCCTAAATGCTAATAAGCTAACAACAGACTATCAACACGGGTTCAATAAAGGCAAGTCAACCATCACAGCTCTTGTAGACCTTATCGAAGATATTATCGATTCTTGAAAATGGTAACAATGTCACCGGTATCTTCATTGACATGAGCAAAGCATTCGACTGCTTAAGCCACGACTTTATATTTAAGGAACTCGGCTTGCTAGGCATTTACGGAAAAGCCCTGCAGTGGTTCGCAAGTTATTTGGGTGATAGGATTCAAATTGTGGAGCTTGGTTACCTCAGCAACAATGAAATCGTTAAAGTAAGATCCACCCCTCTACCTGTCTGTAGTTGTGTGCCACAAGGGTCGGTCATGGGACTAGTAATTTGTACCCTCTTTACTAATGACTTCCCACGTCAGCCCCTATGGGCGATGCTACATGTACGCCGACGACTCTGTGATGCTCTCGTCCAACAAGTCCATTGAAAACTTGGAAATTTAATTGTATGTAGCAATAAATCTTGCGATCGACTACTGCTCAAATAATGACTTAGTATTCAATCAAGAAAAAACAAAGCATTTGATGTTTGGAGCCCACAAAAAAGCTCCATAAAGATTTTGGCGAAAATAGGAGACATTGGAAAACCTATTGCCATTCCCTCATCTAGACGGTAAATTTGACCCTGTAATCCCAAATAATTGCACTGAGTACATAATTCTAACAGTTCCATAATTAATGGCTTGAGGAGTTTAGTTATTTCCTTTAATGTTTGGTCTTCTTTGAGATGTGATTCAATTATTTCCAGAGTTTCTGAAACTGTTACATTTATGAATAGGCTTTCAACGTGAAAACTTACTATTTTGTCAGTTGCAGTCAACTACAGGGCTTTTAACTTCTCTACAAAATCCCTGGAATTTTTAATAAAGAGTCAGTTTTTCCTACCAGTGACCTAATAATAGGCCTAATAGGGATATTAGGGTTGCGGATTTTGAGAAGGCCACATATATGTGATTTATGTTGGAATGGCGAGGAGTTACTTTAGATCTAAATTTATCTAAAAATGTGCTTTGTTTTTCTTTGAGTTGATTTTATTCAGGCTAAGCGGCGAAAAATAGAAGTAAACAACATTTCTGCACCTTATGCTGTCCCGCTGCTTCAGAATGTGCGTTCGTTACATTCAAAATTTATGTACTTGGAACAATAACATAATTAATTACTGAATAATTCCTTATTCCTTTGGAGATAACTAGTGACATTCGATAAAAATAACATTTTTGCAACAGTGACATGCATAGAAAATAAATACTACAGAAGAAAAATAAAATTCAAGATATGCGTAAACTAAGGAATTTTAAGAGATGTAACGTTGGTAACTCAAGTTTGTGATATTTTGTCACGGACATGCAAGGTTGCATTACGAATACGGTTGGAAGAGAGAACAGAATAAGAGAAAGAAATAAGGAAGAGAGGGTAAGAAGCTTAGAACAATATAAATAGGTTGAAATATTACAAAGCGAATGCATGCTATATTATGATACATAATTAGTAGACGTGAGTCATTATTAATACAAAGCAAACGCAAATGTAAGTTAAACTTGTTACTAAATATTTTACTACTATTTATAGGCGTCTGTATTCTGTAAACCGATGACAATATAATAAACATTTTTAAGGATGATTATATCTTCACTGATAATAATTCAGCTATTGATACTGCAATTTATCTGACTGACAGGCATAATTCAGTCCATCAAATAGTAACAGCAGTAACGCATCAAAAATAACAGTGGTACAGGTCTGTCAGACTACCCTCATCAAAAAAGATAAGGTTAGGCTTGTATTTCCTGATCGTTAGGAGGGAATGGAATATTATTATTTCGTATTAAAACTCGTATGGCAAGTTCTTCATCATTCAGAGTAACATAGTTATTTTTATATGATAACAAGTTAAGAAGAGGTTAGTTTATAGTTTACCCCAAAGCTAGAATTTATATAATGTTCACTTTAGTTGAAGTGTTTATGCATTCTTAGAACATCAACTGACAAATGGTAGGCTACTGCCAGTTTAAATTTATTCAAATGGCAGGCTTATTTTTGGTACTTTTCTTTTATTTTTGAAATACCTTGGACTATGTACCTTTATTTAAATGGGGTAGGGTTAGATAAGTGGACCCAGTTTTTTATATCGAAATTGGCAAATGATATTACTTAATCATAACCATTGATATAATCAATCGATACTGATTAATATTTTGAACTATTTACTTAAATAATCTATATCAACAGCTGTAACACTCTAAAATAATACACATAGGATAATATTTCAATTTTACATAAGTAATTATGATTATTAAAAATGGCAGTCAATTTTAGAAAACTACACAACGTTGCTTTTTCGTGGCTTCAACATGTTTGACTCGTACCAAATACCCATTATGTGAAATTTGTGGGAAAGAAACAACTGTAACTGTGAGAGGAGTAAATATGGTTGTCTTCAGTTTTCCTAGTTTTGGTTATAATAATTTGTTTGATCACTGTAAATATTAAATTCATATTTTAGTTTAAAACATGATTGTTATTGAGGGAGGTACTTTTATATCGATTGATAGTCTAGGATTTGAGATGCAAATATTAGGTATCGATGACTATATTCTTCGATATAAAAAAACCGGGTCCGCTTATCGTACCCTACCCTTTTAATGTATGAAATATATTATTTACTTACCTACATTATCTAAAGCTATATAAACATAACTTTCAAATTTAGGTAATTATCATATTAACCGCCGGGGCGGAAAAATACGAGTTTTGCGTTCTTAACTTATTGGAATCGTCCTATATAAAAAAAAGTATAAGGTTTGATGGGGTGGAAATGAGAAATAACGAAGTTCTAGAAAATAAAAAATTAAATAACTTTCCAGTAATATCTCCATGTTCTACATCCACGTCTAGCGTCACGTGACCTTTTGTGGCCAATGATTGAACCTCGTGATGACGTCATCGGTTGCGCCGCCATCTTTGCAAACGTAAATGAGAAATTACAGAAATGAGCAGAATTTTGATCAAAATTAATAATGTTTTTCTTAATTTCGAGAAAAAAATTAATTACGAGTGCCTCCGGCCATCAGCGCGGGCTTCGGCAGCACCTTCGGTGCTGCCCCGCGCTGATGTCAATAAAAGAAAAACATCCCTCGAGATAGTACCTATCAGTAAAATATAAAATTCTAGAGGGGCTGATCAAAAATATAAATTGAAATGTAATGCAAAGGCAATTATGTAAAGTTTAAAAACTAAATAAATCATTAAAAACTCAAATATATAGATGGATATTAACAGAGAACACTTACCATTAGTGTGTTGGTGGATATAGCTAAACAGCAGCAACAAAAAAGTGGTCTATCACAACGAAACGACACAGTCTCCCGGTTTAAAAACACCACTCGACCGCACGACGAACAAATACACTCATTTTTAAAAATGCCCTGTTCTATTAAAAAAGAGATAATTTCGTTTCGGTTAAAACGTAAGCTCTTTACGTGCCCTACGAAACACTCCGACACACACAATTCACTAGGGTTGGTTGAACTAGTGGATGGTTGATTCATCATTGTAAACTCACTCACTCAATCCGACCTACTGAACACGATATCTTGTGTAGAACTGACCTATGCCCCGGACAACTCAGATAACAGGTATGCTATCAGGCTGCTATCAGTCCCGGCCGCAGATAATATTCAAGTAAACAGATTATCCAGACACAGCACACAAACTGAACATTAAAACATTAGAAACTTTACCACTTATCAATATACCCCCTAAAATCATGTTATTTGTCATTTGCACCCCATAGTACTATATATATTTTTTGTTCAGGAGGGTGAGCAGAATACGTTGGTAACGTCAAATTCGTGATTTGCCGCCCCGGCGTTTAATCTTACTGGTACCTTACATAGACCTAAGACAATTATGCATTTGAAATTTAGTTTATAGGATCCATTCCATAAAGGGTTATCAGTGGAGTCAACAGCCAAAGTTGTCTATCCGAGAATAATGATAAGACTTTTTAACAGTTTTTTTGTTTTAGGGGGTTGGACCATACTTACAGAATTGGTATATTTGTACTAAATCAAAATTCAAAAATATCAAAGTCATTTATATATTTCTCTAGTTTCAGAAAATATATAGTTTGATGGACTTATTTAATACATTTTTAGTTTTATATTAATGAAACTTGCAACAGAGCACTTTTTATGAAAATGTACATACACTACCCTTGTAACATACTAAGTTATATTGCAACAATAATAGTTATTCCTTAAATGAAACAGTATTACATTACATATGAGTTAGCAATAACATACAATTTATCATAACAAGTACAATTACAAAATTATGTAGCATAACTCATCATATGTATGAATCTGGAAAGCATACATTTTCTTACATGTCAAACTTTATATCTTCAAAATAAGAAGCAATGTTCAAATTGTCTTCTCATTTAAAAAAATTAAATGTTATTTATCCACAATCTATATTGTGAACTAATTGTTGTAAAAATGTACAATTATAACCCTAGTTTCGGTTGGGGCACCGAGATCCTACACTAGGCATAACCAGATTCACCACTGCTGTCATAGTCTACTGGTTCACTTTGTTGCAACTGTCCATTAGTTTGATCTAAATAGTACATATCCATTTCAAAAGCATAAAATTTTGGTAAAATTCAACATATGAAACTTGCTAAAATACAAACTTGACACTCAATATGTGAGGACATGTACATAGATTACGAAACTTGGGTTATTTTGAAACAAAACACTAATTATTTGTTTCACTTCATCACTCCCGTGAAAGAGAAGTACTTTTCAAAACATGTTTATGCCACTTGACTAAATAATACCTTCAAATAATATTAGCCTAAATACTTGCAACAAGAAACATAAACAAACAAACTAACCAATATGTAAACAACATCAAAGAAATTAAAAGAATGAAAATTAAATATGATATTCTTCTTCTCTCTGACTTGTATCAAAGATCTAAAAGTACCGAACTCATACTAATCGAAACATTTATTTATTCACTGTCGAATGCTACCATTACTTTAGCCAAAAAGCATTGTATAGTTACTTTATAAAGTGGCTTTTTCACAGCAATGTTTGACCACCGCTGCAGCGATCGTCACCAGTATCTGGGTTAAAATGCGTAGTTGTTTGCACTTCTTAAAACCATATTATAATCTTGTCAGGAGGATAAGCATAATACATTATTAATGTTGAAATTGTGATTGGCTATTCCGATCGTTAACCCTACTGATATGGAGATCAAATTCATGATGTCAGCAATTTCGGACTATGATTTGTTAAAGGTTAGTTCATTTCCAGAGTTGAACATTTCAAATATTGCTTTAGTTCTGAAGCATCATTCTGCGCTACTGATTTTACGTGTTTATTTGGAATTCAACAGAGATATAATTCACTTTAACTCATAAATGCACAACCTTTATTGCTCTCTTCAAAAGTTTTCTGAGTTACCTAGCCTTAACACGAATGAAATGTTTTTAATCCATAATCTTTATAAATCATGAAATAAGTGCCCCAAAAATGGGATGTTAGTTGCAGGAGCCTACGTGGGGCAATTCACCTGTTGATCCCTATATTAAGGATACATGTAAATGCATATGGCAAAGAAAGTAATGAGTCTGTAGTATCACTACAAAATTAGCATATTACATTGTATTTTCATTCTTATTGAATATCAAGAGTCAAAATATAAAATACTTTGGCATTTTCTACAATAAAAAAGGCTGCAGTATAATAAACGGCCATCACCACAATCAAACCATCGATATTTGTGACTATCGAATCCTCGAAATTTATGACTAACTAAAAATACAGAGAACAAAATATTGTATCAAATTACATAATAGGAATATCAATTAATAATAATATATACATACAAATTTTTCTTTCTAATTTTTATAGTACATCAGACCGCCATGGTATTCGATCTAATGATAGTCTGTTAGTTGCTCTATACGCTCATAACGTTTTAATACTCCATGGAATTTTTATTGGGTTGTATTTGTTTTATTTCAGTCGTGCAGCACTTGGATTACTTGTCACAGTCTAGATTGTAGTGCCGATCGTACTGTTTGTTTATATGACTTGTTTTACACAGTTCTCTCGTTTTCATAACAATTTTATTGTTTATTGTTGTTTTAAACTTAGTAAAATGAGTAAAAGCGGGATAGGTCACCAGTGAGTAAAAATACACTGTTTAGTGGATTATTTAAAGATGGTTTGAACGTTTTGGAAGACAAACTGATGATTTTGTTGATAACATTTCAAAATCAGAGGATTCCAGTGCGAATTCAGATTTGGTAGTGAAGAAGTTATTTGTGATCCAGTCGATGACACGGACGAAAGACTCAGTTTGTGTACTTTCTGATAATAATGCAGATTATTCCTCTGATGACCTGGACTTGCCCTCGATCTCTGCATGTAGGCCTTGTAGTGGAAAAAGAGGTAGGCCTCCAAATGTTGTACCTGTTGCCTCTGATTTGGATCAAAATAATTTGGTCAGACCTAGGCCTTAATAACACTACCAACCAACGAAATGTCAACAAATGAATTTCTGATGAAGGCCTAAATAATAGACCTTTACTTAAAAACTATACATATGATTTAACTTTGTGTGAATTAATTTGAAACAGTAAAATGGAACTGAATTAAGTTATAGGCTTTTAAGATTGTATTATAGTGAAGAATTATTTTGGTATATTAAAGAAATATACACATTTTAGATTATAGAAAATAACACAACTTTTTTTATAGTAAGTTTGAGCAACTTTTTACTTACAATTATTACTTTACAGGGAAAACATGTCTGACAGCATTTCAATCATTCTAATCGATAATTTGGTCATTAGTGTTGATAGTTGATTCGAATGTGTGCCATTTATTACACATGTGTGCCCCTAAAAAAATACATTATTAGAAAGAACAGACTTTATTTAACTTACTGTAAAAATTGCATGTTATGACAATCGGTTCTTGTTTTCTGCCTCCGATCGGCAAGGAAGCGACATCGGCAAGGACACTCTGTCCCTATCTACTATTTATTAGGCTATTACATTGTGTACATATTATAAATATAAAAAGTTAACAAGCACTCACATGACCTGTGCAAATTTGGGTACTATCTTGAAGAAAGTTTTCTTACACCAGAAGTGCAAGGTGGCGTCAAAAAAGGTGCCATCAAAGCCCTTACTGATGGACAGGGGCACTTTTGATCAGTACATTCCCGACCTCGTAAAGGTTGTCTTTAAATTTGGCACGCAATGTTCACAGTAAGACAAATAAACTTCTTTTTAATAATGTAGTTTTTTAGGGGTCACTAAAAGCAAAACAACTTTTAAATATAGTTGCCTCCGGATAATACCAAAGTACTGTACTAAAAATACATTTAATGATTGTAAGAGAATATATTTATTAATAGTATATAGTGCTGTTTATATATATTAACATTATATTGTGTGAAACTTTACAAATCAGTTGGCATGGCATCCTACACAACATTATGTACATTTCTTAGTAAGATAGTATTTTTATGAAACACTGCACATCGTATCTGAGTGAAACTAGAAGTAATCAAATATGTAACTCCATCTGAAACTACCTATTTATTGGCTTGAGTGGCTTTCCAAGTGATGGAAGATCCATTTTTCTTCCAAGATACACTTTAACATCCCCCTAATACATCCTAGGAAGTCTAAAGTTCCTTAGAGTTTCCCAGTTGGAATTAGTTTGTAGAGTAGGTATGCGTTATTCATACTGCAGCTTAAGCCCCGTTTACACTGCCCGAGCATTCGTCGCAAACAGGAGTGACGAACGATCATTCGTTCGAGGCTCAGGCAGTGTAAACAGTTTCGGCGAGCCGAGCAAGGTCGAATCGAATGCTCGTTCGTGCTCGAGCCTGATCCGCCCGATGTCGGTTTTCCGGCGAATCATCAAAGGGATGCTCGTTCGCCGCTCGCTCAGTATAAACACCTCGGGTTTCTTCGAACAGCGTTCACCGAATTCTGTTCTTGCCTACTGGCTGTCGAGTTCACACGTCTCCCATTTCGAGTGTGGAATTCCTTCTTTAGTTTATTCTGTGTAGTAATTTTTCGTGAAAGCAGCATGGAGTGGGAGAATGAAAAGTGCCTCCTTTTAGTTTCTCTTTATGAGGGGCACCCAGAGCTGTGGCAGCCGAACCACAAGCTGTACTTCAACAAAATTAAAAAAAATGACGCTTGGGAAGCTATAGCGACGCAGTTGGAGACGACATACGACACCGTCAAAAGCAAAATAACCTCCTTGTTGGCTTCCTTGTAGTGTACTCCTGTAGTGCTTCTACGATGGCCCGACAGACTTCAGGAACAAGTAAAGAAATTGTAGGCTTTGAAACCCTGAAGAGATACATGAGGCTACCGTACGAGTCACCACTTGCTAAAAATCGAAGAGTTATCGCCAACCGGACTGATGCAGGAACGCACTCTCGGAAGTTGGTGTCGGTTTTGGCAATTTTCCCTTCTATCCTTCCCAATATGATGGTGAAATCGTCTAACGACATTCGGCTGAAGTTTTCGAAGAGCCCTCCGTGGTCTTCTTTCAAATCTCTCAGCAAAATAGTGTGGTTCCTCTTTTTCAAAAATGAAGACTCCCACACGCGTCGCCTTTTCCTTCCTCGCGTTTCCTCCTGTAACAGGATGAGGACGGCCGCAGCGGAAAAGTTTTGACAGTCCGGGTGCCATCATCAATATTCACTGCAAACGCTCACGAGAAACTGATCGACACAAATGCTCGAGCAGTGTAAACAGAGGGCTCGTTTGCGTTCGTGCTCGTTGAAAACCGGCGAGCTACGATCACGAATGCTCGATGCTCGATGCTCGGGGATGTTTGGGCAGTGTAAATGGGGCTTTAGAGGAAGTACAGGCAGGAAGTAGCTGGCAATACAGTTTTTCATTCTTATGGTTGGCTTGTAGGATTAAAAATTTTGGTCGAGTCTGACTCCCCCCATTGTACAATGGTTGCTTTACACAGATATTTTTTCTCCTGATAGCACCAACGATTGCAATACCCCAAGGGAAATACTAGTTGCTAGTGTTGCAACCACAGAGTCTGGATTAATTCGTTAGATTGTTCATTGTTAATTGTTCATAACCTCCCCATTTTCATCTTTTTTGAATGTTTTGTAATTAGTTAATGGAAAGGAAGTTTTCTGGTAGCTCCATACACACCGAAGCATTCACTTGGAAATAAAGCTACCCTCACAATGGTCAAGAAAGGACCATCGGTGATGAAAGTAATATACTCTTGTTTTCTTCAGGAGTGTTGAAGGCTATTATGCTAAAGGGACAAAGAACATCACAGCAAGTTGGTACTCTAGACAGTGCTTACCAGAAATTCTTTATGACTTGAACATCAAGTATTTAATTTTGGACCATGACAATGCCTCTTCTCACACTGTTGCAAAAACTCTAGAGTGTTTGGTCGAAAATGGTATCAAAACGATGGAGCACTCTTATTCACCAGATATGCTATGTGCGAGTTCTAGTTATTGTGAATGTTGAGCCCAAAAGGTGAACTGAGCCAGAAGGTACAGAACAGTTTAGTACCGCACCAAGAACTGTCCCATGTAGGCTTTCTCTGCCTTGTGGGTAACCATGGCATCCATTTTACAACCACCGTGGTGTGTTAACTGTAATATCATTATTTACATCGGAAAATTATGTACATGTTTGATTGTGGATTAAGTGAGCAGTTAAAATATTAGGAAAATTAATTTATTCATTATTTAATTGGTCATTGTATCTTTTTCAGAGTAAGGTATGAGTTCGTCATGTAATCATGTGTTGTTTTTAAATCAGGTAACTGATATTTTTATGTGTCAGAAGTTCCAGGTGGTTTCTGAGTAGGTTTTATGTACATAAGAAATTTGGAATTAAATGGCTACGTTAGTTTTGCTCATAAATTATTAATGTGTGTGTTTTTTAAAATATTATTTACTTATTTTTATAAAAGTTTGGTTAAATTTCTTTGCATTGTTTTCAAATTGGTTTTTATTTACATCAGTAATAAGATTCACATTGTCTTAAAACCCATTGCATTCGTCCTCCAATGTAATTTAATAATATAAGATATAAGATTTAAAGGATGAATAGATATAAGATTTAAAAGGATGAAAATGATATGTAATAAAGTTGTAGACCATTAAAAGTGGAACTACTTATCTTCCAAGATAGTAAGAAGTTATCATTAGGTGAATTTACAGTATTTATTATTGTCAAGTTATGTTCCCTAGTTCACAGTAATAGCTGGAAGCAGTTATGATCAGGACCTGTAGAATTTAATCTTTAAGTGATAGGTACTGTCTTGAAGGATGTTTGAAAATGTTACCATCAGCACAAAGCAGCACCAAAGCTAGGCGAGAGCAGAATTTTATTTACCTTAATATTCCCGAAACTGATAAATCGTTAATAAATAACAAAAACAACTAGAGACTCATTACATGGCTCTTCCTTAAACACTTTTCAGTTTTAAAAGCAGATGATATCCTCCTCCCTACACTAAACACCTGGTGAAATTCTGTTGTACATTCCTCTGATTATCTTCAGCGTGACAGCATCTCATGCATGACAGTTTATACAGCAGAAAATTAATATATTATATATTAACTAATCTTCTAAGGTTAGTTATTTACCTGAAGAAGAGATCAAATTTCAGATTTCGAAACATAGTGTTACTGATTTTTTGTATCACTGAACGATGGCAAATGTCCAGAAAAATCCTGTTTCCTTCACAATCTTTCCATTGTCAAAAACAAACTTCAAACAAAGAGCCAAATTATTGTAATTTTATTTAACTATGTGATATACACAGATCGGAACTATCCTTGTACTGGCCACTGTATCCAGCTGATTGATCAGGAAACCATGATAGCTACTACTGGTGCAATTTTAATAAATTTCTTTTGAGAATTGCCATTGTGAAAAAAAAAAAAGTTGTTGCTTATTATTTATTTATAGACCAGTCCTAAGTGCTAGTATTGATATATTATGGAAAAGTATTAAAGATGTACTGATTAAACTCCGACAGTAATTAAAAAATACCACTACTTAAAAATAGAATGTAATTCATAAAATAAGATCATTACTAAAACAACTCATGATCTCAAAACAACTCGTGAATTAATGTGAAAAACAACTCTCAGCAAAAGATTTAGCATGGTAGAGCTTTCTAGAAATTACGTCAAAGAATTATCAAAATATTCTACACTAACTAAGCATTAAAGTTCTTGTAGGCGTGTTGAATTAAAAGTTAAAGTTCTTGAATTTTAAGGAAATTATCATTCTTTTTTAAGGTTTTAAAGTTCAAAATGGATTATGTTGGAAAATACAAAATCTGTCTTACCACTGGTGTCGTTTTTATTAAAAAAGGGAATAGAAACAATGAGATACTTAAACAATTGAATTAAAGTTTGAGTTTTTGAGAATAATTTACTGGGAGTGTTATAAAAAATTAGCTAACACTGTCCTCTCCTGCTATCCTTGGTGGAAGGTAATTGATGATTCTGGAAGTAGTAAAATAATTAGTTCAACAATGAGGACAGGAAATGGAATTAACGAATCACATTCCTTATTTTTTACTGGACACCTAACTGACTGTAACTTGCTAGTGAGGGGAAATAAATTTAGAATTTGGAAATAAACAAATTTTAATTTTAATTAATAATATGCATAAATAGTTTCTAGAGCATAGTAAAATAAAATATGGTCATTTAACCATATGCAAAACAGTTTAGACATTACAAGTTTTACTGACTTATTAATAAAATTTGTTTAAACATACATATGTATTAAATTTATACCGATTTTTGAAATATTAATCATTAAAACAAGAAAGGGGAAATACCATTATTTTGGTTGCAGATAATTTTTTTTAACACACACATAAGAGGAGTGAATTATTAGACTAAAGTGTTGGGATAAAATTAACAAGCCATTTTAATAGGATGAAATAAAATAAAATAATTACAATGTAGTGGTTGCGGGTTCTTGTAAATTGATATTAAATAATAATTTAACATATCCAGTTAAATTATCAATACTACCATTATGAAAACCGCTTTAACATTCTATGAAAGTGCTTTAAAACTGCTTTAAAAAGAAAACATATTGTTTATTAAGTGTACAAAAGTTTATTGTTATGAAATGTTAGTATAGCAGCTTTCTTCGCAACCGTAATCAATGTACACTGTATACTGCACAGCAATGTTAACGTGGTGGGGGGGGGGGAGGAGGTATGATAGAACTGGTGACATCAGTCAAGGCCCCTACACTCTGTTTTTTGCATTCACTGTATTTCATAGAGATCGTTGCACAGTTTTAGCAAAATTCCGAAATCTGCAGCAACCACTTGGTGTATAGAGGATTGTATAGCTAGTGCAGATGTTTTCATGATCGCACTTAGAATAAATATGTTAACTTTTCTCTAAGAAATTTACATTAAGTGTGAATTAGAATTGCAAGTGTCGAACCAATAAATTTTTAACTAATCGTTTATGAGAGATAACTGTACTAAAATATACAATTGCCAGCTAAAGAATAAAATTAAACTGCAATAAAACCCTATTTTAATCCTAGTAACAATACTACTACTAGTAATACGTACTACTATAGGCTTGCCCTTTTGGACCTTCATTCATCTTTGTTCTTAAAGATTTGTTGTGCAGTGCGAGTGCGTGTGTGCATGTATGTATACATAAATATTCTTGAAATTTGCTACTGTGGAATATAGCGCTTCAAGGCCATATGTAAATCCAGCCCCGGTTTTTCCTTTAAAATATATACCGTACTTATGAAAATTTGAATTTTTACTGTATGTAAATAACGCATACAAAAGTTGGTTACCAAGTTTCAAGATTTGTTTTAGTACAAGTAACCTAAAGTCTGCTGAATCTGCAAAATAAATAATCCCATTTTTTGGACTTTCCACAACTTTTTTGTTTTAAGTTTTCTTCTTTATTACCTTTCTGAGGATTTTTATTTTGAAACAAAAACAATAAATATTGTTAAGTGGTTAAGTAAATATTTTAACTTCCATTACGAGGATGATCGCAATAGCTAGATTCCTTTGAAATCTACCCAATTAAACATCTGCAGTGTTGTAATATTTGTGTTTTTAATTCTGAACTAAATCTACATTTATTCTTTATATATATTTATTTTCAGATTTTATGTGTGGTTCGAAGCTAAAAATGAAGAATAACTTTTTTTTTAATTTCCATTTTGTTTAGTTGCTAACCGCCATTTATATTACAAAAAATATTAGCTCTAAAACTAGTAAAGCTAAAGAAATCAAATTTGGCACATAGGTTTGAATAGGTAAGAGGAAAATAAGAGAAATAATTGTGTTATTTTCTTTAATGGTGGAAAATTTTTAAAGTCAAATAACAAAAAATCAGTATGGTTGTAAAAATGTACCAGACATCAACTATTTGGAGAATTTATTGCAGTTTTAACAGTACTAGTTTCATCAAAATCCTTCACGGCATAAGCAAGCAAACCACTTTAAAGGTATGCTTGCACAAGGCAGAAACAGCAAACACTTTGGCTTCTGATATATATCAGCTGTAATACATCAATTATAGAAAATTTACAAGGTACCAACTATTTGGACAATGTTATTACAATTCCAATGGTATTTATTTCAACAAAATCCGTCAATACATAAGTGAGATCAACCACTTTAAAGATTCCCTAGTGCAGTCATTGAAGCGAAAAATACGGTCTTACCTACGAATTTTTTTACTGTGAACCGATTTGCATGAAATTTTGGAATTAGGCTCATCTTACCCTTAACTTCAAAAGTGAAAATGATCTGAACTCCGCCTATTATTTTTAAGGGGTGTAAACAACCCCTTAATGGAAAAAATCGACATTGAGCCATTTTACCGCTACAAAACATGTTTAATAGTAAGTGGTGAAATTGTAAAGTGTTTTCTAACACAATTACCTCATATTAAAAATTATTTTCAACCCCTTGAAAATCTTACAACCCTTGCAAACAACCCCTAAATTGCAAAAAATCACAAAAAAAATACTTTCGTATGACAGATGTAAGTATAGAGTAAGTAATATTTTTATATTCTCTATAATAATTATCAAAATTTTTAACCCCCTTTCAAACCCTTGAAATCTACCTCTTGATAAAAAATTGTTAAAAAATTGTTTTTATAAAATTGAAAAGGATTTAAATATTATTCCACACTCTCGAAAATGATTATCATATTCTTAAGCTTTTCTACCCTTAAAACTACCCCTAAATTAAAACAGTAAATATATATGATTACATATTTCAAAATAATTTAATTTAGAGTAAAAAATTGCCATTTATTGAATAATATATTTACAAATTTTATAAAATACACTCAAATGTATACATATAAGAACGTTGGTATGTATTCATGCCTACGTTTCCAAAATATATGAGCCATATTATGTATATATATATATATATTATATATATATATATATATATATATATATATATATACACATTACAATAGTTTTTGGATCTCTATTATACTGCGTACTTTCACATTGCTCCAAATATTCACAGTCCGAAATTTTCAGTTACTAAGCAGAAGAAAATATGATAAGTTTTTTGACCATAACTCCTTCAATTTTCATGCTATCACAATTAAAAAAAACCATTTTAAAGGTATTTAAAAGAGCTACAACATCCTTTATTGCAATATATAGTAAAAAAACCTTTTTCTCAAACGGTGAAGGGTTAAAGGGCTTAAGAGAGGCTGTGATTGCGCTGGCACGCGCTCTTTAAACAATCATATTTCCGTCAATTTTTCTTTGAAAAAAAAAATGTAAAAATCCAAATTGTTTGTCAGAAATATACCTACATTTTTAATCCCTACACTTTTATACGAATATGTCGTCATTTTTTAGATATTATGAGAAAAGGTGTTTTAAAAAAAAATTTGAATCTTTTCTTAATCGTGACTTTTTTGAAAAATATGTGTCTCCTGAAGCAGCCAAACTGATAAAATCTATCAAAATCTTCATGATAAAGTAGATTCTAGGCGGAATTTTTAATTTTGGTGGAAATGGCACTTATGAAACCCATTGATTTAAAAGAAAAAACATTAGATGCTCCTCTTATTTGCAATACAGTTCACTTATTTTACGTGCAAAAGACTTTTAATAGTGCTCATTTTAAAGCTTATTTCAAGCACTATAAAACTCTTTTTTATTAGAATGCCTAAAATGCATCTGCTCGCCGCTAGATGGCATTGACCACATCGATTAAATTTTCAGACAAAAATAAAAAACGGCTTTGATTCTTAATATCTAGCTTAATATTGCACTTAGAGTACTTTATAAAAAAACCAAATGGTTTATTGTTGTACCTGCTACAATTGTGTTCTTTATACAATGTTCGATAAAACGTATATTTTTGGAGATATTTGCAAAAAAACCGATGAAAAACGTGAAAAAATTGCGAATTTTCAATTGGCCAATAACTTGAAAAGTATGGGATTTTTCGAAAAACGTTATAGATGATTTTTTTGCTTAAAAGTAGGCCTTCTATCGATATCCGAGGTTACTTGGAAAAAAATAAATTCACCCCCGAGAAGGGGTGGCAACCACCCCCAGGGTGGTTGCGGAGTTCTAATCATTTTCACTTTTGAAAGTTAAGGGTAAGATGAACCTAATTCCAAAATTTTATGCCAATTCGGTTCACAGTAAAAAAATTCGGAGCAATAATGCTTCAATGACTGCACTATGTAGAAGCCAGGAACAACAAACAAGAGTTAACTCTCAACTTTGACATGTTTGGTACTCCCAGCTTGTGCAAGAATATCTTAAAAGTGTTCGTAATCGCTTATGCATTGATGGATTTTGATAAAAAAAAGTACCGTTGGAATTGTTATAAAAATTTCAAAATAGTCGGTAACTTTTAAAAACGTTATAACCAATGTATAACAGCTGATACCTATCAAAGGACAAAATGTTTGCTGCTCACAGCTTGAGCAAGCGTGTCTTTAAAGTGATTGTGCTCACTTATGCCTAGACGGATTCCCTTGAAACAAGTATTGTTAGAGTTGTAATAAAATGTCAAGTAGTTGGTGTATAGTACATTTTTTATAACTATACTGGATTTTTTGTTATTTGACTTTTAAGATTTTCAACAGACGCCATTTTGTTAATATTAAAGAAAATAACACAATTATTTTTTTTATTTTCCTCTTACCTATTCAAACCTATGTGCCAAATCTGGTTTCTTTAGCTTTACTAGTTTTAGAAATAATAATTTGTTTATAAAAAATACAAAATGGTGGTTAGCAGCTAAACAAAGTAGAAATTGGAAAAAAATTATTCTTCGTTTTTAGCTTAGAATCACACACAGAATTTGAAAATACATAGCGAGCCCAACTTTTTTGTTACACTCTGTATAAATAAAATGTACATAATTTATTTATGTAGTCTATGTATATATACATTTATTTGTTTATAAAATATAAAAAGGACTAGTTTATTGCTTTGAAAGTTATACAGGGGTCGTACATCGCAAAAGATAGAGATATTATTTGGCATCGTCTTACAAGTATGTGTGGCACATCAAGTTATCCAGCACAAAGATGTTCACACAGGAAGCCAACCCAGCCATGACGGGTATTGTGTTATTGTCAGCTACATCTCCTGTATTTGGCTGAGCTGTCGTGAAGCCTATCACATCTCAAGGCTCGAAACATTTAATTTCTATCGGACTGTCTGTCCATAAGATATGACCTTCAAACTTTAAATTTTGCTTGAAGTTTTTAAGCCCATCATCTTGTCTTTCCTTCCATATTCTGTATGTTTTTATCTCGTAAAAGACATCAGATACATTTATATCTATGTGTACTTGGTCTTGTTATCAAACTGCTTTTTTTGTCAGGATAACCCAATTGAAAAACTGGAGACAACACAATCAAAAGCATGAGACTTTTGATCTGAATTAGAGATGGTACAGTTTTCTTAATTTCATTTGATACAATTCCTGAATAGGCCATTTTCCGTGGAGATGGTCAGATAAGACCACAAAAAGTCTGTTAAAAACGTATTTGTATTTTTTCAATGTTGATATAGTCTAAACCATTAAATAATATTCAACTTACTTTCTTTACATAAGAGTTTTCATTGACTGCCCATCGGATATTTCCTTCAAAAGAAAGTTAAAAATCATTTGGTAAATAATTTTGTACAAATTGAGTTTATGTATGAGTTAGTGGATTTATTAACAATCATTCAGTAAGGAAAGAAATAA
Source organism: Homalodisca vitripennis (assembly GCF_021130785.1). Classification (NCBI taxonomy): domain Eukaryota; kingdom Metazoa; phylum Arthropoda; class Insecta; order Hemiptera; family Cicadellidae; genus Homalodisca; species Homalodisca vitripennis. The sequence goes on from NC_060211.1 coordinate 80,261,801, forward strand.
TAAAGCTATATGATTGTGATTTAATATATATTTACAATACACTCAGGATACAATAATTATTGAACAATATCTAAGTGGAAGACATTGATTTATTTGTTGCTTGCATGAGTTACAATTTAATTCTAAGACACATCCTCCATATATGGAAAGTTTTCAAATCTAAATTTTAACAATTATAATGAAGTGAAATTTTTCCAAATCTATTCATTAACTCATGAACTACTACTGTTAAAAAATTAATTGTCTTTGAATACAAATCCAATTGAAACCAGCTGTAGTAATATCTAAAATGATTGTATTTTGGTTTAATTGACATACGACTATACCAAGGATTAAAAAAAAATTTAAGTACCTGTGTTGGAGTATATTGTAACAATTTTGGTTTTAAATGAATAATCGAAGAATATGACCATAAGGGTTGTATAGCTCCACCTCCAGAAATAAGTACCCCACTGGGACAATTCCTTGCTGATCATATTACATACTACAAGCAGCAGCAACGTTATCTACCGAAGGATGTTTTATTGTTTAAACAGTGGCCCCATCTGAGCCTTAAGACCCAAATATGAGATTCATTTATTGGTTATCTGATGAGTGGTATTTCACCAGTAAAGATCAAATACAATGAATACTACAGTATTAGCCATAATAAACAGTACTGAAACTGAATCAGCTGTAGTTTCCTTCTCGATCAGCTGATTCAATTGTAGATTGTGGCCATGGCTTCATGTTCATTACTTCTTTCTTATTTGAGGTTAGTTTTTGCTACATGGTACTAACAACGGTAGAGAAAGTTTTTATTGTAGAGCATTATTTTATCTCATACGGAATTGGATGTGCTGGGGGGCCAAGCTTGTCATGCACTGCATTACGTTTTGAAGAAGATTTCCACAAAAACCTGCCTAGTAATGCTATGATTCTTATAGTGGTTGAACAATTTTGTAGAACAGGTACTGTTTTGATTCAGTGAAAGGGCTTTCCAGGTTGCCCAACTACTATCTGTACAAATGAAAACCACGGAAGAGTGTAGCAGCAAGTGTTACAGTCACCAAAAAGAAGTCTAATGCGAGCTTCTCTTAAACTGAATATTAGCAATACGTCAGTGCGAAGAATGTTCAAAAACATTGGTGGTTTTCCCTACTGGATACAAACTGGACAACCTTTGAACTGCAGAAACAAACTAGCCAGAGTTCAGTACTGTGCTTCAATGTTAGCAATATGCAATGAAGAACCTTAGTTTCTGAGTGATGTATGGTTTACAGATGAATGTCATGTGCACCTTAATGGTTTCATAAACAAGTAGACAACACATTTCCTTGGATTTTAACGTCCTGACATTGTTGTAGAGAGGCCACAGCATAGTAAGCATGTAACAATTTGCTACACTGTGTCTGGGAGGGGTATAGTGGAACCATACTTTTTTGAAGGCAACAATGGAGAGACTTTTACTGTAAATCAGTATCGATATAGGACCATTCTTGATCATTTTGTGAGGCCTCAGGAGATTTTCTCGTGCACGAAACCTGCCGTTAAATTCACAGTGGTTCCAGCAAGATGGCGCAACCAGTCACACTGCTGTTAACAACATTGCTTTCTTCCAACAAACCTTTGGCAACCGTCTCATCTCCCTTAGAACAAACTTTCCTCATCCAGCCCACTCCCCTGTTCTTACAACACCGGACGCCTACGTCTGGGGAATGTTGAAAGAAAACAATTTCCGCGATGACCCACCATCTACCATTGTTCAACTCAAAGAAAAAATAACCATGTGTGTTAGGAGAAGGGAACAACCCCTATTCATAAAAATGATACAAAATCTACAAGTGTTGCCTCAAACTGAACAGGGGTCGTATTGAACATGATAATAGACGAGTTTAACAGATTTTGCTTCCTTTGACTTGTATTTATTGGTAAAAATCTATATGTAATGTTACTGTGTTATCATAGCAAAATATTACCATTTCAGTACTGTTTATTTTGGTTAATACTGTAAAGTGCCCCTTGAGATTCTCACTCCATAAAAGACTTCCTAATGCCTCCGCTGTACATTGCAAAATCAGTAAAATATAAATATCACAGCTTAAGATAATTATTTTAAATATTTGTTATTTATGTCTCCTTGCAGTTGGCTTTGGCTCTTCCTGCTCACTTCACCAGTAAACTCTTTTATATATATATATATATATATATATATATATATATATATATATATATATATATATATATAATGTGCTTTTGTTTTGGCAGGTATTGGATCTCTAACACTAACCATGCACAGCCTTACATTCATTACATGTATGAAAACGATCTCAATTTACAATATCAAAATTCAACATAAATATCTGGTTCATTGTAATCAATACAATCAGGTAGGCAGAATAGAATAGGGAACATATTCCCTTTGGTTTTGCAGTTGGAACAGAGGTGATGCAGCTCTATCGGAAACCTTCTCAGTGCAATTTAGCAGTTCACTCATGAACGAAATATAGGTTATGGCAAGCCTCAGTGTCTCTATTCTGGATAGTCGCTTCTCATAGGCGAATGTTGGCACTTTCCTGCGGAGTTTGTCGAACGCCTCATTGAGATTGAACATTCTGCGCCTTTCACGGATGTTGGCTGCCCTGCGCTGCGCCATGGTTGCCACCCGACGCCTCGGCTTCTTGTGGCCCACACTGGAGGTCGAGGACGCACTGCAGCTCCTCTGGCTGAATCTGAGGAATAGAAATGAAGGAAATAACAGGGAGAACAGAAAAAAACACAACCCAAGTGGTCTATATTAGATATAGCACTTGTATATGTTATATGTAGATATAATCCTGTCTGCAGTAAAGCAACTTTTATTAGTACTACCCGTCTTGGTCTGTACTGACCTTCCCCCTAATTCTGCATTCTATTTGTGAAGATTGAATCAGAAACAATAATATTAATTTTTAATATTTTTAAAATTATAGGAATCATGTTCCAGTTTGTACTTCCAGCTTTTGACACATGCGTTTGTTATCCAGTTCAAATCGAAAAATATTTCTAGGGAGTAGAATAGAATCTTCACTATCAGACAAACAATGGGGCAGGCTCCAATATTATTTTCGTGAGAGGTCTCAAAGATATAATAGAGTAGTGGCATCTCTATGTCGGACGGTTCTTAGAAATTATATGGTATTGCATGAGTTTTATTTGGGTAGTGCTGGAATGAAAGTGTGAGTTAACATAACCTTGGGATAGCATGCAACATTGTGTGAGTACTTTGTGTTTATTTAAGTAAACTGTATGACATATCTATACATTCATATTGCCTTTATTTTATTATACGATTTCAGTTAATGTCTAACTTCTTATTCTTCTTTTTTATTACAAGAAACATATTTTCTGATGAAATTTTGATGCTCTTGAAAGTATAATGTTTGAGCAATTTTGTAATTTCTTACAACTATATATTTTGAAATTAAATTATAACCTTTAAGCTGCAATTATTTATGTTGATAAAGTTTACAACCAAGTAATTTGTAATAGATTTTTGAAAGTATGCCACTGAATTCTCAGGTGCTTTATTTACATGGGGTAGCACAGGTAAAAAAGTTACTGTTTAGTCATGTCTGTGTTTTAAGGGCAATTTTATTTTATATAGTTTTAATAGGTTGCAAGATATATAATCTAAATATTGGTTTATTTAAGATTTTCTTCCTTTTAATGTATGTATTAATTTAATTTACTTTCAATTTTGACTTTGTTTCAAAATATCTAAACAAATCTTCTTTTTATTTCTGATTTGTGTGTAGTGATTGTAGATTTTGACTTGGTGTACATTAACATATATTTGTGTTATTTGATTATTTTAGAAGTTTCAAAGTTTGTTTTGAGATTTATTTTGTTAATACAATTTCCAAGCAAAAATAAATGTAGTTTTGCAAACATTAAATATGTAAATAAATTAAAATATTTTTGTTTGAAATTTTAGATTTATGTAAACTTATTGCATTAATATTCTAAATATGTGAAGTAAACATTGTTTAATTTTTAGAACTCTATCAACTATCTGAAAATTTGTTTGATTAAAATTTGTGTTGTTGAGAGGTTTATGTTGAGTCAAAATCCATGGGATTCCACTCTTTGTTTGGTAGGCTGAAAAATTTAGTTCCCAACGCTTCGCCTCTAAATGGCAACCCAGACATCTTCATAAGTTTTATGCCATCAGAAAAGTTAGAGAGTTATTGTCATGTAATATGGGAATGAGAAACATTTGTTATTACACGTTGTTAGTCAATTAAAAATGTTAAGCTATCTTTGTTGTCAGTGAAAGAAATTTGGATGAATTTATTTTAGACTCAGTGACCTCGGAGAACTAGTGCATACACAGTAGAGGTTATATAATTGGGTATATATTTAACCATAATGGAGTATATAATTGGTTATGTATATTGAGGTTTATTTAAATGAATACTCAATATTCATTGAAAAAAATATTTGCGTTAGTATTTGTTTAATTACACATTAAATTCCAAATATAACTAACTAACTATAACTGCCATTAATTGACAATTAATTGTAAAAATTGTTTATCTTGGGTATGTTGATTAATTACAGTTGGTGTAATCTATAAGCTAGGATTAGATTGCATTGGCGTGTACTTAGTGTAATCATCTTGTGCTAGTAACATGAAGTAACCATCACTGCAAGCTTGCCATTAAGAAAAGGTTATAATTTTTAAAGCTTTTGTATTTAATCACTGTAAGTTAACTGACATTATCTTGCTATTTTTCTCAGTTATGAGAAGTCTTAACCAAGACAGCAATCTCTTATATTTGAAAAAGTGTGCCACCAGCAGTGGTACAATCTTTTAAATTGTGTTGAAGTTTGTTTTATTTCCAGATATTTTTTAATGTATAGATTATTATATGCACTACTATTATACTATTCACTGTTAGCACTTTGTGTGCCAAGAAGTGCACATTTTTATTCATTGTCTTGTAATAATGCTATTAAAGTTTTATTTCCGGAATAATTTTGAATTTTAACAATTTTTTATGTTAGAGTAGTATTTTTAATTCCTTGTAAAAAAATCACTCAAGTTAAAATTAATACAAAGTATTTGTTAATCATCTCCTGCATCAACCTTTGAACTATTTACAGTCATATATAGGTCCACATAGCAAAATATTTTTGTGTTTTACGTTAAGAATGCTCACTTAAATAATAAAAAATGCTATTAAATAAAAATATTAATAATTTTTATTTCATCAATATTGTATTTTGTCAACGTTATTCTGTAGTATTTATCAACAAAATATTAACCAAATATGCTCTTGCTTAGTAACTTTGTATAATCAATTAACAAATTAATGTGCTTTAAGCAACATTAGATCTATTCAAAATTGGATTGGGGAGGAAATTAGCTTACAAAAGCTATACTTTCTCCTTTTAATTAAAGGAATGTAATAGTAGATTCCGGTTTTCGTTTTTGCCATATTCTCTTCTGCTAGTGAGTTGTTTTGTTTTTTTATCACTGTTTCCATGTATTTGGACATTTTTTATTTAAGAAATAATACTTTAATAAGTTAAATATTAGATTTAGAATTTTTAACTATTTTTAATTCTATTTTATAGAATTATTATAATTTATATATTATATATATTTATATTTTTATAGTCTATAGTCAAAAACTAATTTTTTTAATTCCATACACAAGTTTCTTAAAACATCATATATCTAGCCTTATGAAAATGTGTCATAAAATTTAAATTATTACAAATAGTACCCAATGTTTTATTATTTTTCAAAATTGAAAAGTTTAAAACATTTATTTCATTACTACTATATTTTTTAAATTTTATTCAGATTAAGAGAATATGCAATATAATATAGATACATTACTAAAAATATAATTTCAAACATGTGTGTTTTTATATAACTCCCATATTTCATCATCTATTTGCCTAACTGCTTTTTTTTTGTAGCTTAAGTAAGTTTCATGTACATCTAAAGTTTGGTTTAGTTCTAAAATTAGATTAAATTTAACACAAAATGGTTATTTTATATTTCTATAAATAAAGACCTCCACACAAAATTTGTACATGATAAAAATTAATATTTTTAATTAATATAGGAATTATTATAAATAGAAATATTCTTTGTTTCATTCCGAATATAAATATTTATAATATAATATACTATTTCTCCTCATTTGGAATTTTCCTAAATTCTTTATGGCCAGATGCAACATACAAAAATTACCACCACTTGTAGGATTAAAATATACTATCAATTAATAAATGGTTTGAAGTTATTGTTGGTATATTATCTTCCATGTTTATAAAAATAAACACAATTTTCTTTTAGTATAACAATACTATTGACAGATATTGTAAATTTTCAAACATATTTCGTTTTAGTTTTTTTTTTTTTGTTTCAAGAATTATGGCATACAGTATTTGCTCCTTTTTACAATTTTCGTTTACTTACATGAATAAAAAAGGTGAGAAGGCATTGCATTTCAGAACAAAATCAAAAAACGTTGTACCTGAGCTAAAGTTGTAGTCCACGTGAAAATATAAAGAAAACTATACTTGTACAAACCTTTGTTGAATCATGCACTGAGCTCTGTGAGCAGAAGAAGGTCCGTGTGGGTTGACGGACCACAAGTCAGAGGAGCAAGGGAATCCAGGCAAAAGTTCAGGATGGTAACCTGGAGCCGAGTGATGATCCCACAGGGCTGAGTAAGCCAGCTCCCCATAGCTGGGTGGCCCGTTCACTTCTCCCTGTGTCAGAAGACACATTAACATCCTCTTTACTACAGCCGATACTATAACTTACATTTACAGGTAAAAATCTGAAAAGTGAGCCTAACATAATAATTAGGAAACAGGATTGAACAAAGCTTGTAGAACTTTCCAAGAAACTTTAGCTGAAAATTAAAGTCACAGGAAAACAAATGCCATGAAATAAACGTGAATCCATGGTAAATTTCAAATTGACTATTATACAAATTATCCACTTGGCCATTACAGTAGTCCAAATAACAATAGGTAGGTGCAGTTAGACGTCTTCTAATGTACAGTTGGAGGAATTTAGCTGTGCTCGTAGGGCCCAAATACTACCCTTTCAACAAATAAACGCCATCTGTGTAGCGGATTGGGTGTACGTAGGCTACAACAAGAATCTCTGCTAGGCGCAACAAGCTCTTTGAACTGAGATGAAGGCGACTTTAAACTCACGATTTCAATTTGCAGATTAGTATAGACTTTTATACGTTTTTTTTTTTTTTTCAAAAACACAAACAAAATTATAACAACTGAAAAACAAGGATAAGTCCTATTATTATTGCTATTATTTTGTAGTCTCTTAATATTATTTAATTCCACCACAACAGACTGATTGTAGCGAGTGTGATGAGTTATTTGGGCCAATACGATTCCTGAAAGGAGGGTTTTAACACACGAGTCACAGGAAATGTTTTCGGGACGCAGCGCATAATGCTACCTCGCCACCCCCCTCCCCATCCATCTAACACCACATACTCAAGATCACGCGCGCAGTTAAGTCCTCGAACTGTATATTTCAGCTTACACTCTGACGTACTGTATATTTCAGCTTACACTCTGACGTACTGTATATTTCAGCTTACACACTGACGTACTGTCGTCGGTCGTTTCGAGTGTTGAGAGTGGAGAGCCCCGCCCACTACTAACTGTCGTGATGTGCGACAGGCCGGTTCACATGCAGTCAACATCAGCCTTTACATTGTTAGTAAACATTTTGACCGATGGATCGTTTCTTATAAGCCCTTGTACAAGCGTCGACCTCTTCCACTATGCCAGGGATCACTCTATTTATGGGAAAGAGATAGCAGAAATGACCGGGTGTGAACTCGGCGCGCTGAAATTCCGGGAATCCGCTCACTCCACGAGGGGTTTCTTTCCAATTGGTCATAACACCGGGACTCGCCGCTTTGTGCGCGGGGTATAACAACATTAGATGAATTGACTGTATAAATGGGAAAGCTATTTACGGTTTACTTTCATTTTCTAACTCTAAACAATGTAACCAATCTAAGATGGAAGCTACCGTTTTTTTTTCTGCAAACCGTTATATAGATTACGGAATAATTTAAAACCTCGAATATTATAGGGATAAGCAATCCGTTTCCCGTGGTTTAAATCGTATACACACTAGTGCTATCTGCCTTACAGAATATTGTAGGTTAGTGATCTAACCTGGCCTAATTAAATTTTTAAACTTAATTTTGTTTTATTAGAATAAATGTGTTTATTTTATTAATAAATAAACTAAAACACGAGTGCAATAGTAAAAAATTAATAATAAATATACAAATCCAAGTTGTGAACTAGATAATGTTGCAAAACTGTGAATCATTTAATTACAAACATTTTTTAATTAGTCCGGTAAAGAGCTGTAGTACATTCGAGAAAGAATGACAGCATTAGCTGTTAGAAGCACGAACGATTTTTAAGAGTAAGTAAATCTGTATTCATAAATATTACTGAAAAAATTATTGCAGTTAAAATTACTAGCCCAGTTTTGTTTCTAATATTGAAGAACATAAAGTAGTCAGGCATCTAGGGAAATTTTAGAGACCTAGCAGAGCCGTTTTGTATGAATGTTTTTATTTTTTAAGTTTTTAAGTGCAATGTTACAAATTCAATAATACCAATTCTCAATAACTTATATCCAGTATTAGTCTATTGCAGCAGTTAGGGTTTAAGTACATCTTTATGTGTTAAGCGTTTTACACTTTAAGAGGAGGGTAGATTTCAATCGTCGTGTTGGAACAAATTGTAACATTTTGGCAGTGCCGCATTTCCCTATAGGCCCACTAGGCCCAGGCCTAGGGCGCAAAATATTAGGGGGCGCATAAATTTTAAAGTACACAAAAGAAAAAAGTTGCGGCGGCGGGTGGTGTTGGCGCTCGGCGGGGCGGGTGGCCAAGGTCAACTAGGTCCGGGGTGCGACGTTGACTCATTCATTGGTTCATTGCTTTTATTTATTCAAAACACTCCTATATTTATATATTTATTTATTTATACTATTGTAATTATCTTTCATCAAAATTACGTAATTAAGAAATTTACTGGATTTCTACGTCAGTGTAATCAGAGTCCTCTGGGGGGGGGGGGGCGCTCTTTGGTCTGTAGGCCTAAGGGCGCCGAATTTGTAAATGCGGCCCTGCATTTTGGACGATGTAAAATGTCCGAAATCCTGTTATCGTTTCAAACTGTCCATCGTCAACAACAAACTTAAAACAAAGAATGCCCAGTAATAATATAACTTTACTTTAAAGATAATTATAACAATATAAAGTTAATTTTATACTGATAGCTTGTCGTTACTAGATGGTTTGTTCTTATCGATTTAAAAGATATTGTTTGTTACTTGATGTAAATTGTTTGTTTGAAATCGATTGAAGTGTTAAAACGCATAGAACTAAAACATTAAGTGCGAATTTTGTTTCAATATTTACAAGAATTTTATAATGACAAGAGTTAAAATAAATTTACCCATAACATTTTAATGGTAACCACTGTGTATGTGTATGTATTTTGAGATATTCATTATTATTTCTCTTAACCGCAATTTTAGTTCATATCTTCATACCAAATATCCCAAAAAGTCAACCTGATTTTCAAATCAGGTTCCAGTCTTATAACAGTTTAAGACTCTTTCTACTTAATTACCACATTTAGCCATGTATACTTCAATTCTTATTAATACTAGCCTATATAATGCACCGTCTCAAGGACCTGGTGCTGTCTTTCTGCCAAACACAATTGGGAATAAATAGTTAAGCCTACATTTAGAACTTCTTATAAGAGTAATGCAACTAATGGACAATAACAATTTTATTATTTGGGCAGTATCCGATTAATCGACTTCTTAGTCGAAAAACGCCACTCAATCAAAAGAACCACTTAATAGTCTATAATTTTTCAAACTGTTATATCAATATCTTCACAATCTATATCCAAGATTCGGAATGTGGATGATGTATTATGATGACGAAATCATATATAAATCCGATAATATACATTGTCACCCAGGGATCTGTTCTGATATGAATCATATATGAAGATGACAGATCAAAAAATGCACTGTTCATCAGGTAACTCAAGTGCAACAAAATCTTATGAAAATGGCACTAATTTTCAAAGCAACTGTCCCACTGTTAAACAACTACAGTGGCCAAAGGAGATTCAAGTCTTAAAACTTTTAATCTATCCAGTCCATACGTAATGATTGAAATGTAACAGACGAAATATTGCCAAGGAATCGTATACGTTAACATCTACAGTTCTCTCAGGAATGGTAGACATACTAAATTCTTATCATTAACAAATTGCGGAGATTTGAAGATGAGCTCAACGGATTATGTGGTGGTATGGTATTTCAAAAGTCATAAGAAATAGTCGAATATCATCCCTATCGTGAAGTAATTCTTACTAGAAACAAAACTGGCGTACTTCTTTAGGAGTAGAGTTTTTATATTACCCATGGCAAGTGAATTTCATTATTACGCTAAGTAACATAATATCTTGTTATTACCAACCATTAAAAAAAGAAAAGTAAAAATGTCTTTGTAGCAGCTATAAAGTTGCCAAAATTATGAGAATGAAATATTAAGAATACAAAGCCAAATTAATTGCATTTATTTATATACGAGCCATCGTAAAGAACTTGCCATTGTAAATGGTAAGAAAAATTTAACTAAAGAGAAGAATGTGTTTACGAATATGTCTCATGTTTAAGCAACCTCATCAATTAAATACGAGGGTCGTCCACAAAGTAACCTCCGTTTTGAAATAAAAAATAAACCAGTTGAGATACAAAAAGTTTATTATATAAATGTTAAAACTACAGCTTTTCTCTACTTTTCTACATATTCACCAAACAAATTCAAGCACTTATCATATCTTTTAACAGTTTTTGAAATTCCGTCTTTAAAAAAATCTACCTCCTGAGAACGTAGCCAACCTGTCACAGCGTTTTGAAGCTCTTAATCACTCGCAAACCTCTGAGATGCAAGCCACCGCTTCATGTACGGGAAATGATAGAAATCACTGGGAGCCAGGTCCGGGCTGTAGGGGGGTGGGTCAAAAACGTCCCATTTGAACTTTTCCAAAAGTTCTGTTGTTCTTTGAGCTGTATGAAGACGGGCGTTGTCATGGACAAACCCAACACCAGATGTCAGAAGACCATGACGCTTGTTTTGAATCGCTCGTCGTAGCCATTTTAAGGTTTCACAGTAAAAGGTTTCAGGAAAATGATCCGAAAGTTCCTAGATTGTGAAGCGACGGTTCTTGCGAATTTTCTCATCCACTTTTTTCACCAAGTCATCACTGACGAGAGATGGCCTACCACTCCGGTCTTCATCGTGAACGTTCGTTCTTCCATTTAAAAAAAAAAAAAAGAACCCATTGACGGACTACACCTTCCCTCATAATGTTTGGGCCATACACCGCACTCAATTCACGGTGAATTTCAGCTGCTGTGTAACTTTTCGACCACAGAAATCTTATTATACCACGTACTTCACACTTGGCGGGATTTTCTATCATGGCGCTCATGTTTTTACGTTGTAACAAAAGAACGTGCGATCGCACGATGCTCTCCCTTGCACAGCTAGAAGCGTACTGAAGGGCTGCGCACACCGATGTGAGAATGGCGGCGCTACCCCCACTACTTATCGCGCCACGCCCAAACGGCGGTTACTTTATGGACGACCCTCGTACATATGCTACAGTATTGATCTGACACTTATTCGTGTATGATATCCTTGGAGGATGGGTATAGTTCAGCTGAAATATCCTATATGCCAGGACGTTGAGAAACAACTTACGTTGTACCGTACTGGATAAAAAAATAATAAAAGTAATCTTCGATATAAGTAAAACATTGGAGAAGACATGAACGAAACACCTGTGCCATCTTCAGAATGGTGCTCTTCGTGTATTACTCGCATCTAAACCGCCATCCGTCGCAAGTCCGAATATTCAAAGATTTTCAGATGTTAATGTAGAATTGACTGCAGATACAGTTTATATCTCCAGCAACATAACCCTTGTTTCAACTTACCTGACCAACGCATGTAAGAGAGAGGATGTACACTAAAATCGCGTGATAAAAATATGCGTATAGCCTATCTCACGTTCTCCTGTATTTATTGGTCCTTACATTTTCAAATATTACAAAAATCAATGTTCTGAGAATTGTGTAAATAAACAGAAAACAACTGTAATGTAGGCCAACAAAATAAGTGACACATAAGGCCGTTACTCGTATTTATTGTTTCTACTCTTATTTACCATTGGTATTTTGCATAACGGGCCTTGCGTCACATTAAGACTTCAAGCATAATGAGAAGTGAGAAGAGTTCCTCATTAAGGTGACGCAATCGATATTTTGTTACTTCATTATACTAAAATCATAGCCCCTTAAGTTAACTTCCCTAACTGGCCCTCAAGACACTATTGTCTACGCTGAAAAGGTGTTTTTGGCTATGATGAATTAATTACATGCACTTAAAGCAGGAAATTTGGACAGTTTTGTAACCAACCAAAAATAAAAAATGCGAATGTTTGTAATAAATGATATTTTTTTTTTATAAAAACTTCACTTTCTATAATTTTTAGTGTATACATTGCGTTAAAATGCATATGCTTATAAACCGTTATACACGAGCTTCATTATATGGCCCTAAATTCATCTTCAAATACCTACTACACCTTGTGGAATAATCAAACACTTTTTTATTTTTCTTATCTTTAAGAGAAGGTTAGTAACGAAAAATTTTGCTAAAATATATATAACGCTAATATATAATTTTGCCAATAAACTCCAAAACGACTGAACCAATTTCAATCAAATTTCACATGTATCCGTAATTTAGTCTAACTTAGAAGATAGGATAGTTATTATCTGAATTATTCGCTTATGTCGTGAATATAAACGAATAAAATGAAGAAAAGTTTTCAAAGCGCCTGCACATTATAACCTGCAATTACGAGATAGATACGTATATTAAACAGTGAAACACTATTTGAAGGCGCTAAGTTATGATGTATAATTGTCTAAACTAAATTTTTGGTTGAACTTAAAGGTTGAGTGGTAGACCACTATGTAATAAAATACATTATGCATGTACAATACATTTTTGACATATTTTCTTGATCGTGACATCAAGGTAAAATCTACATCGGGGTTGGAAATATAATTTACTTCAACCAGAAATGCTCATACGCGGGCAAAACTTACGAAAAGCGTGCGAAGCCGCGGGAAACAGCTAGTATATATATATATATATATATATATATATATATATATATATATATATATATATATGTATAGTATGTAATAATATAATGCGTAGGTGTTAATGTTTCGTTCGATATTTACGTTATCGACTTCAATTTTATTGCCTCGGAATGTAGGAATATAGAAAATATCTATTTCGTCTGCACCTTACTTAACTTTCTCAAAAGCGCCACAAATTATTTAAGCGAACTCACAAATTTGTCATTAAATGTGCGAACTTTAAAATATATGCTTAGTTTTTACTATTATTTTTTTATAAACTTTAACCGCGCATTAAAAAAAATATGTTGCGATGAGTGGCGGGTGTGCTCAACGCGGCTGGAAATTTGAAGCCAGTGACAGAGCTCGCAACTACATTACTGACTTTTGGTACTGTAGACTACATGAATAATAGGCTCAATGTTGACACTTCAAATACTGCTAGAAACTAATCAAACAAATGCCTTGAATTTTCAGGTTGATTTTCCGCATTAAAGAGAAAAAATAAAAATAATTTGATAAAAATTTAGTGACCAAACACTCTTATGGGGTGCTCTACCAGGAAAGAGAGAACGCACTGCTCATTATCGCGCACTTGTCTGTAGAGGTAACAGTTCTAAGATGAAAATTATTTTCAATTTATTAATGTTTACCTTATGGCTGCATGTTTTTTTTACATTTCAAAGCCTTCCATAAAAAACACCATTTATATTTAGGAAGCAATTTAAAATCCAATTGTGACTCGTGCACATAGTATCTTCTTCGCGTCTGTCGGCGGTCTCAGCTGTGTGGTAGGGCTATCCCAAAAATCAAGAGTTAAATTTTACTAAAAGTAAAAATAATATCTCTATACAAATAAAATCGCATTCCAAACTAAAATTCATAGTTATTGTCGTTTAGAAAAGATATGATTTTCTTAAGGCAAATTAATTTGCATTTGCTTTTATTAATATAAAAACTGTATTAAAAAAGTTAAAAATTGCATAAACGTCTATTTAATAAAATCTTAAAAATAATGCACTATTTATTATTAAATATAATAACATAATATTCATTCTAAAATTGTTAATAAAGTTTTTGGAAATATATGGAGTACTAACCGTTGTGGGCTGAGCGGCTGAGGGCGCAAGGTCCCAGAGGGGCAAGTGGTCTGGTGCCACAAGGCCTGGTCCTGCCATCGTCGTAACTGAGCCATAAAGAGCCCCGGGTCGGCACAGCGCCGCGCGGCCCCATTGGTGGCGTCGGGACGGCGGGCGACCAATGGCGTCGCTCCACCCCCGCAGTCCCCGCCCCACTGGCTCGGTGCGCTGATATCGATCATCCCCCTCGGACATGTTCAGTATATACCCAAAATAATTTAATATTGACGACACTCAATGTGTTTTTTTTCTTTAGAATTTATCTTTACATGCATAGTTTAAGAACCCCAAAACTGTGACAAAACTCCTAGATTTGTCTTTTAGAAAAATAAAATTTATATAATTTAGTTTAATTAACTTTTTAGAAACATCTACAATCACTGGTTTTCTTACTACCTGAGTAAAAAAACTAAAAAACTGAATGTTCATAGAGTAGGCATTTGCAACAAAACTAATCAAGGTTGAGCCACTAGATTCATCTATTAAGACGTGTTAAAATTTTATTGCGATTTCAAAAGTATCCAAACATTATTTAACTGTATGTTACGAATGTAGTGGTTAAAATGAATATACACATAAAACTTAAATTAAAGAAAATTACACTAGCAAAGCTACAATGGAGTCAAGGATTTGTTTTGTGTTGCTGTCTTAAAAATATCAGACCTCTGAAATGTCTCTTCCTTTTGGAACTCCCTTCTTCAGGAAGTCTTAAGGCTCTGGAGTTCTCGACACATGGGAACTGTTGACCACTAGACTCTGTTACCATTCTCTGGAAGCAGTCGGTGTCTGCTTCTGTTATGAGAATGGTAGGAAAAATCTGTGGGAGCTTTACAGATCTGGGAGCACAATTTAATGTGCCGTAAAAACTGAAATTGATGTTACACAATGACGTTTTTTTGCATTTTAAGTAACTTCACAGTTCACATACCCGCCGTCATTAATTTTAATAAATAATTTGCAGGTCACATTAAACTAGACACATTCCCTAACCTTCCTTTTTCTAGCATGCTATAGTTCAATCAGTACCAGGTAGAGTAGGTTGAGCCATTTTATATATCTGTACATGTGAAGTTCAGCTCACCTGACAGCGTATATCCAAGTAACACACCTGTTTAAACAAAAGCATGTTTCATATTAAATTGCAATTTTATCATCGCCAGTCTGATCGTCATCTCTCAGCCAAACCCACACATTCTGTCAGCAGTCTAGTGTTCTGTGTAGTAACCGACCGGTGTGTGTCCGCAGGTATGACGGAGCCACTGATTGCTAGACAACGCAGGTCGACCAGGAGCAACGACAATAGTCCTACTTACTCAAGTAACTTTTGTTTTACCACTTGTGTGTGTGTGTGTGTGTTTTGTGTGTGATTTCATTTATTATAATTTGCATTTGCTGTATCATTTCCATGACGTGGATAGCGAGCTTCCTTACAAATAAATCAGTCAATCATTTTTTGCTGTCGTGCAAATACACATTGTACAGGAATATCTAGGCGTATTTAGTTTAAATATTAAAAATACATTGTAGAATGTATTTGGTCGTATTGGAAGAATTAATGAATGCTGTAAAACGTTCGTCCTACTATATAGGAAACGTGGTTCCACATTTAAATATGGAAAATGTAATTTGTAAACATGAGTAATGTTGTGTATAGTTGTAATAACCTGTGCACAGTAAGCATTTTGGCCAAGAAAAAATTTGAGTATTTCTCTATGGTGGCCTAAATTGTATTAAAACATTATTACTATTGTTTAAGTATTAACCCATTCCGAAAACAAATATGTTTTAAATAATACAAGCTTTTTTATATAGGCTAAAACTTCGTTGCTTTATAGTATAAAAATGCCTATCAAAAAATCTCAAATGATAAGAGGCGTCCTACAATGTCTATTTAAAGGCTGTACAAAATCAGTGTTTCACTCCTAACGATTAATAAACTGTGTCTATGGATACAACACTTGAAATAGTCTCGTTACATGTAATAAAGTAATCTAGGACCAACAAATATAATAAAATACTAAAGAAGCCGTATTGACGAAGTTTAGAAATGTCTCTTCACGCATTTACTGGAACTTACTAAAAGTATGCTATGCTATGCTTAATAATTCTTAGGTTACATAATACAATAATCTAAAGTAAAAGGTCAGTGGATTGTTATATCAGTTGTTAGGCTAGATTATAAGTTATTGCTGATTCAACGTTTGTCTGGTTTTCCCTGGTCCAAGATTCATTTCACTGAATGATTTTTCTCTTCATAACAGTTTTTGTACTTCTTTACGGATAATAGTGCGCTAGCCAGTTGGGAGTGTAATATTTAATGTGATTGTAGAGGGTAAATACTTTGCGTAAAACTGCCGTATACCAGTGAAGAGACGTTAGATGTTTAGTGTAATATTAGACGATTGTTTAATAAAGTTTTAGAGCTGCGAAGCATATTATTCCTATCAAGTTTAAAAAACCACGTAACTCGTATCAGGGAAATTATATACGCGAGATAGGTTCAGCCAGGTAAAAATAAGGGTAAAGAAATGCAACTTCCAGTTAGGCAGACATGTTTTAGCTGACGCTCAAATCTCTCATATCCATGGATTCAGTTTTTATTGCAACGATTATATGGAGAATTTCAAAATAACATAACAATTCACATTTATAGAACGTTTACACCAGGAGCTTAAGTAAAGTGATGCTAAATATCGAATTGAATTGAATTATGCACATGGGCTCAATACAGGCTTCAGCATAATGCATATTTTAATTACGATCTGTGATGCGATAAAGTACCCTTTCGAAATAACGGTGGGATTTCATAACATGAGATACTGGACCGAAGCCAATTCACGCTGGATTAGAGAGATAAATGACCAAATATGAACTTTCAACACACAATGTCTAGTACTGGGAAATAAAATTAACGGTCCTACTTCTTCCAAGAACCTTTACTGGAAATGTGTACGATTGCTTCCAAACTATACTTCCACTATAATGTTCCTTGAGTGGTACAGGAGATAGTGTGGACTCTCCAAGATGAAAGAACAGTGCCAGAAATAAGAACAGTGCCAGAAATGTTCGTCAAACCCTGGACCATCAGTTCAAGAGCCGTCAATTCCACCCCACCAGTGTTTCAACAGAAGAAATAAACTCATTTTCGAATTATCAGCGGTAGATTGTTCTGATCCTAAGATAAATATGTTAAATACACGCCATTTTCAGCTACGGTGTCAGTCCTTTTAAATGTGGATTGGTGGTACAGACCGAAAGATTCCACGTGGCCCTCGGCCCAACGATGCGCAGTAGCCTACTGGGCATGTGGAGTGGAGGGGGAAGTCGCTAGCTCAGACTGTGAGCCGGCTCCCCCCGCCGCCTCACCCTCTCCTTGTCAGCCGCAGTTCCCCTCTCGCGCATCTAGACCACATGTAATCTCTCGGCCTATTCTATTGTTTCTTTTGGAGAATATCTTCCACAATAACACAGTTTTTAGTGTTTTATGGAAGATAATATGTACTGATAAAAATTATATATAAATATAGAAAATTGTGTAAAATATATTTATATAACTGGCAGTTCCTAGCTAATTGTTGAATCTTCTTATTTCAACAGTCACATAAGGATTATCATTACACCCCTAAGTGCTGTAAATGAAGCCATATGTAACTTATAACGCTAATAATTTATGGTATAGCATAATAGACGATTAGATAAATGTCAGTCCGGAGTCAAGATTCTCAGTACTAGAAGGTTACATAGTATTTTACAATCTGACGTCTGTTGCATGAATCAGATATGACTCTACTGTCATTAATGCATTAAGCTGAGGTATACGTGATAAAAATAATGATTGAATAAAAATAGCGATTCTCATTCTTGAAAATAAAGACAGAAATTTAGACACGTAAAATACATTTTGTCAGACCTCTGTACAATACGAAACAAGTCCTCAGCGAGATATTTCTAACATAACAAACGTTCAACTCGGGGTCTTTGGTAATCATGATAGTATTAAATAGCATTTAAGGTATCGATGATTGAATATAGTGGCATGCAAATTATTGGTAATTAAATCGCCAACATTGAGTATTAATTATGGTAATGAATACGTTATTCAAACAAAAATATCAATACAGTATGTTTGTGAGGCAGTGTCAGTAGTAATGTAGTAGTGTTTAATGTTCAAAATAAATGCTGTATTAAAATGTTCGTCTTAAGTTGTAAAAGTTTGACAATGAACTCAATATCCCATTATGCGGACTTTAGATCGTTTATATTAGATTTTACTAATAATATATTGGTCATTTTTGAAACAGCATAATTAATTGTTTTTGTTAAGCACTTGGCAGTTGTGTTCCAATATTCAAATCATAAGTATTCCTTTCAACATCAACATGTGTTTGCTTTTCCTTAATTGCTTATTAGTATACACAGAGTTCATGTCAGATTTGTTAACTTAAGCTCCAATTCACCTTAGTCCGTAACAACATCAGATTCCAGACGCTGCACTAAGTGGGTGTTAACTCAACAATCACATTGAATCAACCCTTCCCACCGTAGTTACTTTATGTGTAAAAATAAGTGTTTTCGTACAACAAGGAAATCTTTGCTATGGCCCTAAGAAATCTTATTGATTTATGATACATTAAAAAACGTAAAAGATGTACATGAATTGTTAGACTTAGTAAAACTATTACATTTTGTGTTAAAGTCGAAGCAACAAATGATTATTGAAACGACGAAAACATCTTAATATCTGTCTTTACTCATCCTAAAAAAATCTAATCTGGTTTTAAAACATCGGCCTAATTGAAATATTAGTGCAGGTTGCGTCTCCCCATACGATGAAATCCACATCAAACCAACCCCCCGAAATAGGGAAACAACAATGCAGCAAGATGGCAGGTGCACTGTCGGCAGATGAATAATGTATTTGGCGCGAAATGCGAACGAACATCTGGCTGTCAGATTATAGCGCACTAATCAGCTGTTCCCAGTCACTCTGTCACAGAATCAAGTAGGCAGCGAGATGGCTTTCGGTTTTGGGGGACTTTGCTCAGCCAATAAACCCGATGTGCGTGATGGGTGTATTATTAAGAATATTGGACCTGCCTCTACAAACAAACGAAACTCATAATAAATTTATAAATAAAACATATTGTTAGATATTCACATAAAGGGGTTGTTGTCAGAAGTCGAAATGCTCTTTTTCTGTAAAATAACGTGTACACTTATATTCTACTTCTGATGTACGAACATTTTCTATCCGCTGTGAATTGGAAATTGAAAACAATTCGGAATGTGAAAGTTTTTCTCTAGACATGTGTTTGGCTTAACGTGTACACTTATATTCTACTTCTGATGTACGAACATTTTCTATCCGCTGTGAATTGGAAATTGAAAACAATTCGGAATGTGAAAGTTTTTCTCTAGACATGTGTTTGGCTTAACGTGTACACTTATATTCTACTTCTGATGTACGAACATTTTCTATCCGCTGTGAATTGGAAATTGAAAACAATTCGGAATGTGAAAGTTTTTCTCTAGACATGTGTTTGGGTTAACTTAATGTTTCTTGTTTTCTTGTTAATAGATTTATCAGTTATAAACTTATGGTACTCTTTAGATAGATTAGGGTTGGGTAGCTAAATATTGTAATGTTTGATTTTTTTAGTTTTATTCTTCTTATTTATTGGTATGTTTAATAGTCTAATTAAAATGCGGCTAATCTGTGTTTGCAAAGGTTGATGGTGTTAGGAGATATGTTTGGGTTGCTTTTCTGTAAAGGCTTTCAGTTTTCTTTCTTATTCACAGTCCTCCAGTTTACACATTAACTGCGATGGATGCAACTTACTACATACTGCTCCGGCTGTCGGTACATACCACTAAAGTCGGTATATACTAGTGTTGCAGTAAAGGTGTTAATCCAACATCACGATGCAACAATTATGTATTAATTACAGAAATAATCATATTTACACTTAAACAGAATATTGCTTGATGTTTGGGAATTGTTCATTGTTGGACTGGAAAGGTCAGTAGCCACATTGGCAAGTCAGAAATATCCGTTAAACACAGTGCCAGTGAAGTCAGTGCGGTACAATAAATAGTTCTTGTAAGCTCTGAAAAGGTTCCACTTCTGGCTGGTTTATACCTTTCAGTTGAACCTACACTGGCTGGATATTTCAAACACCAGGTGTCATTTAAATCTGGGCAACATTAAGGATGTCCAAGAGCGGCACATCACTAACAACAAATTTCTAGATTCTGGGGTTCAAGGGTATATCGATAGGTCTACTCTGCCTTGGAAGATGACTGTTGGGGTTGGTCGGTCTCTCTTAGGTTTCAAAGGTCCTTGTTAGCTAGACGTATGGAGAGGCCCCCTGCCTGCTTTGACTGGAGAGGCTGGTTCAGAGATGACCAGTCCCTTCTTCCGAGGAGACATGACTGAGATTAATATCTTAAATTCTTCCACGTGGATCTTGACAGGAGTCGGTTCCTACCCACAACCTTACCCATCAAGTAATTCTGTTACTCCGGAAGCAGCGCAAAGGTCTATTAGGACTATGTGCAATTTCTAAGCTTCTTGTCCTCAGAGAACAAACAACATAAATAAGCTCTGAGAAGGCTAACATTAGTTTACTAATGTCAAAATCGTCTATTTTTCGGCAAGCGTTCACAATGTCATTAAGATAATGTAGTCTGTTTGTAGATGACATTCTTGTAATTCCGAAATAACGGCTCTTTAAGACCTTACCTGAAGCCAAAAATTAAAAACGGGTCTCTACAATTCCATGAGGAATTGCAGGCATTTAAATTAGGAGTTTCAACAATTATGTAATCAGGTACTAATATTAAGACATCTGATTAAAACAATGTTAATGAAATATTACCTATTGAAAATGAAATATTACGTTGTTTCATTAATAAAACTTGTCATTCCCTCAATTGTAATTTATATACGAGTTCATACTGTAAAAGATTATATCCCTAAAACTTCAACAGTTTTTCTTTGGGCGTGTTAATATGTTCCTAAGTACTACTCAACAACAACCTTCAACAACATAAACCAGTGACCAGTGGTATATATAGAATATATTTCGGGGAGGGGAGCTGACTCATTGGACCTCCACAAATAGGGGCTCCAGAATTTTCCCATGGGAAATCGTTGACCTCTAAGATGTCGTAAACGTGTTCTAATTTCAAACTACTGGGCACAATCATGTTTGTTTCAAAATATCGGTATTTTCGTGTATCGGTATATCGGTAAGCTATCTAGTCTTGTCCTAGATGCTTACAACTAACTCTTCATAGGGTACTAGAAACAATGTTTTATATTTTTCAAATTTTAAGAAAATGTATTTTAGAGTTTTTTTAAATTTAATAAAAATATCTCCTTAGCTGAAACTCGACTGCACCACACAAAACCAGATCGCATTTCCAGTAGTATGCGATCTGTTGCATCTCCAATCGGTACTGGAGTCCTACCCTCTCACCGGGGAGCAGCACCGGGTGGATGAACTGCGAGTAGCCTAAGTGAAAGGCTAAGCCTAACCCTCTCTTGTATAGGACACTTGTACAAGTACAGTAGCAGTAGCAGTTAGCATGACAATGGTACAGTGCGGCGGGCGTCGCGGTCTAAATATTTACATACAACAAGGGTTCGCTGACACGGTGGCGCGCCCCTATTGCCAATCCCTAACAATATGCTGTCTCATTGTTGCGTCTGCCCTTTATTAAAATCCCTCCAATTGATTTCCAGTCAAAAGTCAAATTTTTCGCTCGGCTTATTGCATTCATTGAGATAATTTGGCAAAACTACGTTTTTATTAGATTCTGTTATTTTTCCATTTATTTTGTTGAATATTTCTTCACCTGTTGTGCAAAAATAAAAGTATAAACGTAACAATATAAAAAATAATGGCTTGAAGAATGCCGGATCAAAATAATTATCGTAAACACAAGTTGGGGATGTACTGTATATTATCGTCTCTGAGATTATTAGCCTATATAACGCTTTCTATATGCATTATACGCAATACATGCATGGCACATTTAATACTTAAATAATATTTACGGTTAGTAAAGGGAGAATATTGCTAAACATTGCTAAATACAACATAAATTTTAAAATCATGTTCTCCAAACTATGTGATGATTTGTCAAAGCTAATCTTTGCTACGTTTATTTACAATTACAGATCCATAACAAATCAGAATGGTTTATACGATGCAGGAGTACGCGATGGAAGGAAATAGTTGATTCAATGATTTTAAGAAGCATCCGAATTTAAACGACATTGTAGAACAAATTTTTCTATAACTTAGGTTCAGTTATACGATCAACTTACGTCCGAAACTGACACCTTGTTCCTTCAGTTCACTTAGATACTGTCTCCACACTGCAGTGCGTGTGGCCTGCAGATCTCTACAATCGGGCGGGTGATCTCGTAAATAACTTTCAAAAAGGTTTACGTTCCAGTTATCGAAGAGGAATTCTGTATCACGATCTATAGTCCTTATCCAGTCTGAAACTGACACCTTGTTCCTTCAGTTTACTTAGATACTGCCCCACGCTGCAGTGCGTGTTGCCTGCAGATCTCTATTGTCGGGCGTGTGATCTCGTAAATAACTTTCAAAAAGGTTTACGTTCCAGTTATCGAAGAGGAATTCTGTATCACGATGTACTGTGATCAAATATTTAACACGATCTATAGTCCTTATCCAGTCTGAAACTGACACCTTGTTCCTTCAGTTTACTTAGATACTGCCCCACGCTGCAGTGCGTGTTGCCTGCAGATCTCTACAGTCGGGCGTGTGATCTCGTAAATAACTTTCAAAAAGGTTTACGTTCCAGTTATCGAAGAGGAATTCTGTATCACGATGTACTGTGATCAAATATTTAACATGATCTCTAGTCCTGATCCAGTCTGAAACAGGGCCGAGTACGAATTGTAAACAAACAGGAACTTTTTGGATTTAGTATATTTTTTTATAACTCACGTTTTCTAAAATACAAAATAAGTTACTTATACATAGATACATGATGAACCAGACCACCTGGGTCACTGATTGTAGCGGTATAATTAGTGAAGATAGGAATTCCGTGTCAAACAATTGTAACTCCATATTTTGTGGACAAAGAATTCGATAAAATTATTTTTAACCCCTGAAACAATAATATTTTTTGGGCGTTGTTTTTGGGAGATTTTTAAACGTAAAGGTGGTGCATGTAGTACATCATTTTAAAGGGGTCCTGAATCATTTCATTTCAACAAAAAACATTTTTTTAAATCTAAATAAACAGCTTCAACAGGTTTTTTATTGTTATTTAATGAAAAAATTATGAAACCCCAAATGTTACCCAAAATACGAGTAGTTAAGGATCTACCCTTCCAAAAAAATAATATAAAAGTTTAGTTAGAAAAAAATTAACATGAAAAAATGTTTACATTTTGAAAATTAAAACATTTTTGTAACTTAAAAAATATTAAATACAACTTTTGTAACTAAACAATATTAAATACAACGTTATGGTTTGCATTACACCAAATTAAAGGTAGTTAAAACATATATGTTTTGTATTTAAACTTAGGCTTTATCGGTTTACTTAAACTAAGCGTTTTCGGTTCTGTAGGCAAACATAACCAATTTCAAATGATCAAAGAATAATAGATTTTGTACTTATATTGTTAGTTCAGAAATGAATAGATGTTTTCACTTCCATGTATGTCATGTTGAATTCAATTCCGAACAAAAGTGTGTAAGTATAGTGTACGAACTCAGTTTACTTAAAACTCATTGCGTTATTAAAATTCATTAATCCAATTTTTGTTAACTATTCCACAATTTTCTCTAAGCTCCACTTCAGTCAATAGTGTTCTCATTTTCTTTTCCTGTTATAGAATAACTTTAGATGAATGTTGTTGGAGAGACTGTGGCCGCTCGGCCTAAGGACTTTAGTAGACTCAAAATCCGAGTGTCGTGACACTGTGTGGCATTTTTGTGAGTGTTTTTGACCTTTTATGTACGAACTCTTTCCATCATTTTGTTTGATCACAATATCGCACTAGCCAATTTGGATTTCATAAGAAAACTAACTAGTCTTTCGTAAAATCGTTAGTGGAGTTTGTTTTTTAAAAAAGAATTTGATCGTCAGCCTTAGTAATTTTGGTAGGGGTCGAAAGTATAAAAAGGGTTAATAATATCAAACAATATTTTGTTATTACACTTAAAATAAACCGTCAGACACGAATATTAAAGCAACATTATACTCAGCCAACCATGTATCAATCGACTTTTTGTCGGAACATTGTGACGTTTAGTCTCTTCGTCTCGTAGTCTCACGCTAAAAGAAATGTAACATGAGACCAAAATAATGTTTGATATTTTTAACACTGTTATTGCCCAGTGTCTGAGTCAAGTTTGTATGTAATGTTACAATAATATTGAAATGTATCCTCCAAACAGACGAAATTTCATTGCTAAATATATACTATTCATGTAGAGAAAGCTATCTTCGTTTATATCTATGAAGAGATTGACTGGTTATAGTGATCCTAGCGTCTCGCGCAATGACGAGAGGCAGACAGTTCACTTTGTCAAAACGTGTTGGTGCAGCTCTAGCAAGTGTAGCTTATGCTACATGGGGATCGTGCTGAAGCGATCCTCTTGCTCACTAGTGAGGGATTTCTCCCTATATTTGAGTTGACATATGCTCCTTAGAGTTAAGACGGATTGTTTCCTTCAAAAACTATGCCTCCCGCCACCTCTTGTGGCTGCTAAGGCATAGTGGGTACCAACACAGAACTAGTGAATCTGTTTCGACGTTGTTTCGTATCTTCAGATAGACAGCAGATTTGATGTGTTACAGTGTACTCAGTTGAAGATTTAGAGCCTCTTCGTGTACCATTCCAGCCACTGTAGGAGACTAAACTCTACTACTACTCGTATTTTAGGTTGTTGCAAACATATAGACAATATCTGCAGCAGCGAAGAAAACTTAGGACCATGGTATTAGCTTAGAAGGACTTACGTAATAGCATAAATGGATGACACTTTCGTAGAGGAAGGGGACTTTGACAGCGACATAGAGTATGGAAATCAATGGTTGATCTCTGAATTTTCCCAGGAGGTGATTATTCGCGCATTGTTTTCGCCGTTGTTTCTGTGAACAGTATAATCCCGGATCTGAGCAGATGACAGCAGCAAGTGAAGAGACGACACGGCAGACACGTGCCCCACATATTGCCCCCGTCCCCGTCCCCGTGCCGTGCCCAACACGCTTGGACACGCTAGGCCGTGCTGCGGCTAATGTGATCATTACAATCGTATCAATCGCTCGGCCGCCCCGCGAGCTAACTGCCCCGGACCCTCCCCCTCGGTGCAGTTTGTGTCTCCAGATTTCACACTCAGTTATGAACTGTTTTGTGATTAATTATGGTCAGTTTTGTTATTTGTCCTCGAATTTAATTGAATTTTTTGGCCGAGTAATAAATCTCGACTTGTTTTCAAAGTGAGGAACCGCTACAAATTGAGTTGAAAGGATGGTCCTATCCTGGATCCGAGATCGACAAAAAATACGATGATGCATGGTGACAGGTTGTTTCTTTTCTACAGGTTTATATACGAGTGTGCCCATTTAAAATTCTATTCATTTCACACTGTAGTCTCGTAATATTCGCACGTTTTAATGAGTAAACTGAATTTTGAATTAATTCTTTCAATTATATAGAATTATTATATAGAACCGCGAAATTTCAGTCTTTGGCAATTCCGAATGATTTGAATTGAAACAATTTATTAATAATTACAGGATATGAGAAAATTTGACCATTACATTTGTTTTTAGATAAGAATAATTTTGATGTCTCAGTATTTAGAACGTATTGTTTACTCTATGAAGTAATAGTGACGGCAGTTCGTACAATATATTTGCATTCTATAAGCACGGAGCACGCAAAGTGGTTTTCTTGAAATCGAAATAAGAATTTTCTTAAGAAAGAAATCGATTGTCAGCCACTCTAGCTTTCGTTGAGTTCGAAATGGGAGGATATAGAAAGGATTTAAAATATTAAGAAATAACTTTTATCTTATATTTTTAACGCTAAAACAGACAGTTTGACTCGTAAATTGTAGTTTCGTCACGTCAAACAACTAGATAAAATGACTGACAGCCGTCACACTCACGGTTTGTATTATATGCATAGCTGACGATGATTTAACATTTATTTGTGTGCTTTATAATTGGTTTTTAATGTCCAGCTAGCAAAAGTATGATCTGAGAAAATAATTACAGTTTCATATTGTTAGGCCTTTAATACCGTCTCATTTCCAGCTCTACCAAAACTAGCGTGGTTGATGATGGTTTTATTGGAGATAAAATCAATTAATTGTGAATAATGTTTCTAGGTCGTAGTGCCAACCTTTTAATGTATTAAAAAGTTTGGCCTCTGTCCATTCAAAACTTTCAATTTGTAACCATGCTATATTATATTCTCATGACACGGTTTTACAAAGCAAATGCGAAGCTAGACTTTTGGCACATACCTGTGTCTTTTTCCTTACATTTGTATTAATATATTTCAGATCTAAGTTCAAATTGTGTGACGTTTTGTAATCAACAGTCTTCTCAGTGCACAATCCCAACCGTCTATATTCTGACATAACAAGATGCAAACTAATGTGAGGCCTCGTCAACATATTTTTTATCCGCCTAGATGGATACTGTCGTACCCATCCTTCTTTCCTAAGTTCTATATATCAGCGTATAATGGTTCTCCAATTAAGCTCAAATGCTTATGTTATCAGCTTTAGCGTAGTATAAACTGCCGTTGATCTATCAGGAATGAAGGTAACGAATAATACCATAGAGGCTGACAGCTCCCTCAAATAGGGAGGGAGTCGCCCAAAATTCCGCGGGTATTCCAGATTGTGGGTAGTGTTGTATTATTGGTCTAATTTATTATTTGGTCTAAGGTTCAGCTATCCTTTCCTACCCAACCTTTCGTCTTCACTATATGGGTTTAATTTCCTTTTCGGCGCGCCGGAGGGTAAGATTGTGGCGTTGATTGCCACTATGATCGGGTCGGTCAGTGGGAAAGGTATAGTCGGCGGACGTTAGACCGAGGATCAGGACTGGTTGCAATCAGTCCGTTTGTCGGTGGACGGCCTTTAGCTGGAACGGACGTTTAGCGAGGCAGTCAGTCTGGTCGTGGACGTTCTCCGACCGTTTGACAGAACAGGTATTCCGTGAGTCTTAAATAAATCGTAATAAGTCTTGTAACTCATTGTCTTGCGTAATACGAGGCGCGGCTATTTGGAAACGAAACAAGGCGAGCTGATAAGCGGGTAAACAGGGCACTGTTGATCTCCTCAGGCACTCAAGAGTCCGTGGATATCAAGATAAGATCACTCAATCCAGTAGTCTGGTCTGTCGTTTAGTGCGTCGAGTGAAAATCGTTTGCCGGGAAAATTATAAGTGCAATGATTGATCAGCGCGTTGCACGTTAGTTACAAATTAAGTATGTCGGGTTAATTGGGTTAGACGGGTATTTCGCTGTTTCTGGGCAACGGAAAAACCGTGTGTAGTCTATCGAACACTCGATATATTGCTAATTTTAATAGACTTTATCTGAACTTACAGATGTCCAAAAAAGAGTACCGGGATAATGTGACGTTTAAATTATTTAGTTATCCTGAATATTTTTTAAGTAAAGGCTGTTCAAAATCCCGACATTCTTTTTCAGAGATCCTGGATAATTTCTAGTTTAATAGTCAAAGATAGAAGTATAGTCAGCGATTCATTTAATGGAATCTGTTTTGAGGTATCTATCTTCTGATGCGTGTTACCTGTTTGTGTTTGCCTAACTCTAGTGTGGCAATAATATGTTATTATTTGGATTACATTAAATAGATTCAACTGGCAATAGATAACGGTTATCTAACCTTTTTAATGAATGATAAGACATAAATGTACGACTATCTATAAGTGTCTACTGGAGACCTCCGTAGAGAACCCATGTATCTATTATAGTGACAGTGACTCGTTATCGAGATAATGTCAACTATCAGACATTGCCACCATTCAGAAGTCAATTACAAGAGATCTCTCCCCTCTCCCCCCCCCCCCAACTGAGCACTTAACCACTCAACATAATCTGGGATATTTCCCAATTGATAAGCTAAGTTCGGCAATGTGATAATTTGGGTACTCTGTGAAACTTTATTCAACAATTATAGTATTATTGTAGCGGAATGTTTCAGTGAATTTAATAAAAAAATGATTCTTTGATCGATTAAAGTGTTGTCTAATAATCGAAATCATTTGTGTATGATTCCTTAGGTTTTTTCTTTTTTTCAACGCTGTTGGGGCCTCGGACTTTAACTGATATATGAAAGCGTTAAAGTTTGTTTATCGCTACCATTTTGAATTTCACGATATACATTGAAAGCAAAGCTATCGAAGATGTTACGCAATCGAAATGCCCTTGAACTGCCAATCTGCATTATAATTTTAAAAATCTACTTACAGACAGACAAGAAAGTGAGTTATGGACTTAATTATTAACCACTATTATTTATATACCATCTCAAACAGAAAAAATTGCTGATTGCAATGGTGAAACTTATTTTACTGTTTTGGAAACAGTTATGTCACAATGTCGTCATAAATCTTGTCAGAAAGATCGTATTGATCTAGCCATTTTGAAAATTAGTGATATATCATAGGTATGTTAATGTTGGATTATTGCGTGTTTTATATATATATATATATATATATATATATATATATATATATATATATATATATGCAAAGATTTTGTATATTTTGGAAATATTTAGTGTAAAAACTTTATTTTTTTGGTTAATTAAAAAAGAATAATCGTATATATAGCAACAAATTTAAGTACGGCCAGTAAGTACTTAAAAATATACTATGTATAGAAATTGGTTATTAATTAATTTATTGTTTTGTAGTGCATATAATTAAACTTTGTTTATTTTGAAAACATTTAGTACAAGAATTATATTTTTTGTAAATTATGCAAATAATCGTATTCATAGTAACGAATCTAACCCTTTTTTTTCTTCCTTGGGGCGGCCTACTGCCATGCACTTAAGCCTCAAGGGCCTTTTGCGCACCCAATCTAACCCTTAGTTTGCTTTTTGTTTTTACAATATGTATACGTATATATATAAATTCGCTATCTCAGATTCTAATATTTATAATATTAGCACACATTACCAGGGACAGTACCACCATCTTTCAAGATAAATTTAGTGTAGTCATTGTTTTATGGTTTATGCATAATATTGTATACCATAATTATCTCCACATATTCCTGAAAAAATGTACTACACGTATAGGTTTATAGTAAAACTATATTTTTTACTATATGTTTAAATTACTGGTACAAAACACTCAAAATGGCTTGCCATCTGAGGAAAAAATGACTCCCATTTCAAGGGTTAAACAGGAATGATTTATAAAACACTTTTTAATTCTGCTCTAAGAAGTATTATAAGCTACGTATTCTTTTATTATACACAGTTTCGAAAACGTAGGCCTACTGTAAATCATAGGAGTTTACGAGGAATATATCTACAGCGAGGCCTAAATATCTTGGAATTTCAACTGTGTTAGCATGTGAATGGCAGAACTTAGATTATAGTCATTTTAGACGTATACTGTATATATCATAACCATCACAGCTAAAATTGAAAAAATAAGTGAGTGTTGTCTCCACTCCAAAGATGACTGAAAACACGTTCAGAATTCAGGGCAGAAGTACAATCTTATGATAGCTGTATACTTAAAAATATCTCCTTTAATTTCTTATTCCTTAATTTATCCTTATTTGTACTTAGAATATTTATTTTTATTACTTATATATTTTGTAGTTAAAAAAAACTGATCGTTATACCCCCTGTACCAATCTTCCAACTAATAGAAAATAAATATACTAATGTTCTTACTAAATTATGCAAACGTTATTACAAGTATTTGGATGTTTAGTGATACAACAACTCATAAAAAATGTGATTTTTTGGGACGCGACGAGACATTTTATCAGCATTTTAACCAGCTGTTTTATATGTTCTCAAGAATGCGTCTTTGTGCGTCTGTTCCTTGTTTACATCATAAGATGTTGAAATTCTACATAGAACAAGATAGAAAGAGACTAAATATAGCCTTATTGGTCTTTGTACCATAAGAATATTTAATTCCTTTTTTGGTGGCACTGTTTTACGAGATGTTCATTTTAAGACGCTTTCACACGTCCATATGACTCTTAGGGTTTCCTATCTTATTACTAATTAAAAACATAATTTTAAGGCGTGTGCACTATTAGTTAACATCTGTTTTATTTCTATGTTTTTAAAAAAAGGTTAACAAACTCTTGTGTTGTTCCTTTAAGTATGTGCATGCAAATGTAATGAACCTCTCAGCTACTTTTGTGCACTTATTTCTTCATAAGTATCATTTTTGAAAAACTCTAACACTCTTCTTTTAATCCTCAATATTTGTATGATAAAACACGCATTATGATTAAAATACTGGTTAAAAACGTGAATCTCGTATTTGTAGGAAAATAAATTTAACGTCATAGAGTTTGACCTGTGTCTGTAGACTTTCTGGTGGAATTTAAACTACGAAAATAAGTATTTAATATTAAGTATAAACATATAACAGGTCGTACTGTTTTACTTTGAGAGTATCCAGTGACTTAAGGGAGAAACTAAAATATTATAATACGGATGAATCATAAAAACGCTCATGGTTTGTTCTTCATTGTCTTGATTTAATTAAACGTCATTTAGGACGTTTTGCCAGCGTCGGGGGAGGGTGCGGCAGCCATTTTGGCGGGGCGGGACGCGCAAGCTGTTACTGTAATATACCTCTTCCAACCCTCCACCCCCCCACCTAACACATCGATCTGTCGTCATAACGTTATTACACAGTCAAGTGCTTGAATTAGCGATATCAATAAAGGGTGCTTGCGCTTATCTGCACTATCAGATTTTACAGGACAGAGCATATAACATTTTGTAACACCCACTTTATGTAAAATCTTAATAAAATACAATGTCCCGATTTACCCACTCACTCTTTCATTATATCTTCGTACATGTATGTTCTTGTTATTTATTTATCTTCAATCCTCTTGTTTCCATTTTTGGTAAAATTTGCGACACGTGTACATTTATTTTAAATACAAACTGCGATTAAAGACAATAAGAAGGCTTATTCAGTTTACGGTCCAAACAGAACTAATATTTTCCTTTCTAATAGACTAAACATTGAAACTATCGAAATGATAATTTTTCCTCGGCTCTAAAATATGTTTTACCAGTGTAAAAGATGATAGTTTTGGAAATAACTTAAAATAAGAATTACAATTAACAAACAAGTTGTGTTTAGCTGTTTCGCGATCGGATCATTACGTAAAACGATATAATCTATTTTAAGAAATCATACATAATCATGAAAAAAAAAACGTTAATTATTGCAGGCTTGAGAACGAAACCCTGTGAAACATGTGATTAACATAAAAGAATCTTATAATACTGCAGGAAGATAATCTGAGTATGTCAAGAAACGAAATTGAAGCCGACATTGAAAGATTTTTATTTGTTTTACAAATAAGAGGAATGCTAGTTAATTCTTTAATAGACACTTCATTGAACTAAATAATAATATGCGTCAAGAAATGTACACAATAAAAACTTTGAATTGAGTGAATAAATTATCGTAGTTTAATTTGTATTTATTATTATAAAAAGCTGTTCATGATAATATTTGCAATTAAATGATTCTGTACTATTGATAAATGTTAATTAAGGTAGTGTGTAATACAGAAAAAAAGGAAGTGAAACCATAACAATAAATTAAATGCTAAAATGTAGGATGTTTTGCTGTGGTTTGGTTTGGTGTTATATAAATAACATTGCCCACTTCATATGAATACAGAGATAATAGTCTGTATTCGTATTTTATTTTTACATAAGATAGTTTATGCGTGTCAAGAGTTTGAGTTGTCAATGTGTCATTGTGACACTTTATATAATCCGGTATCATTGTAATTTTAGTCGTGTCCTTCTGTAAGGAGCAAAACATACTGGAAAAGTCAGATGGAATGTTCATAATGAATTACACAACTCGTTCTACTTTCTTATGAAATAAAACCACGTGTTTGTTTAATAACAACGCAAATTTTTATTAAAAAAAGACAAGATGTTTCCATTCAAACAAATGTTATATATGTTAAAGCATAATAGTGTGTTTTAAATATAACATAGACATTATTTTATATTTCATTGGTCCGAACTGTTTAAAATTGTCAAAAATAAAAAAAATAATTACAAAATTGTCAATTTTGTTCCTTTTTTTAATAGCACATTTGAGGAAAGAATGTAGAGTGCGTGAATGTTATATTTTCATGGAATGCAACATTTATACTGTTTGTCAACTTCTGAATCATAGTTTTAAAATATCACAGGTGAACAAATCGATTATATAAAGAATTAAGCTATATAGCTACGAGATTGGATGACTGGATGATACCTTTAGATGATACACTCCTAATTAAACCTCGTAGTAAGTAGACTGATGGCCAGGGAAATAGGGAGCACGGATGATCAGGAAATGTAGGAGCGCAAAGAGAACAAGCTAGGGAACCATTGGTGGGAAGATTAGTGAAGTTAGCAAACCAGAAGATTAGTTTGGAAGACCAAATAGCTACAGACATAGTTGTAGGAAGTTTCTAAGAACAAGAGGAGTCAGTGGCCACGGAAATGAATGAAACATCCTTATATCAGGTGGAATTAGAAATCCTTTCTTCTGCTTAAATTCACACATGCAATAAATGATTAGACAAAAATAGCCATTATGCGATTTCACGTGCAATTGTAAACTGTATAATACCGTATAAACAGAAAATGCAAAAAGTTGCAAGTCGAATTTGATTAACACTAACATGGAAACACACTAAAAAACCCCGTATGAATTCAGAATATATAAAATGTTGCTCGTTATATAACAAACCTGAATAGAACCCACGGCCGCCGGACAGTTACACGGTCGTAAACAGCCTGTTTTAGGGTCAGACCTAGCTATAGTGAGATCCTGGGCAAGATTTGCAAACATTGAATTATATTGAAACATCTGCTAAGAAAGAAAGACTTTCTAGAGATGAAGTCGTCATGGAGTATGTTTTCGTTGATTACAACGGGGAAGATCTCCTTCTGGTTTTTTCTACTGTATCTTAAATAGCACCCTCGTAGTCCTATGCATAATTTGTACCCTGACATTAAGGATCTTGGTGTCATTTAGGTAGTTCCACTAGACTGTCTATGTCATTTGAAATTACATCTCGAAACACTCTGTTATTCTTTTAACAGGTTAGAACCACTGATATTGTGTAACTAACTCTTGCTCAAGTTACATAGGTGTTTGTTTCAACTCATTGTCTTTTCACTGAAGTCACGTGCGTTCATACATTTTGTCTCATCACTTGCATACTCAAAATGTTTCCTCCTTTTGTCTGAAGCGTTAAAATTCGGAATTTTTTGAAGCAAGTTTGCGCAGACAGTCGCATGCGTAATGCAAATTAGTATTTAAACAATACAAACAAAAGACATTGTGACGTGTTTTTTGGTCCTGGAAAGTGGTTGACGCTGTTACACAATTAAACCATGATGGAGTAACAATAATATCTTTGTTTTAGGCTAACATCGTTACTCTATTTTGTCACTCACACCCATTGAACATAAAAATAATTTCTCCCCGCCAAATCTCTAATCGAATTTTTGTATCAACGTTGCTATGCAATTATGATATTACTACACGAACCAAAATAGCTGAAAGCAACGTAAATATATATATATATATATATATATATATATATATATTAATAAACATCGAATCACAAAAAGTACTTGCTCCGTCGGGACTCGAACCCGGATCTCTCAGTTGCCGGGTAAATGTGCTACCATTACACCAAAGGGCCCTTACTTTTTACGATTCAATTATTTTATATATTTTGCCGTATCTGTCACATATGCGTTTAAACAACAAAACTAACAACAATATGATCGGAAGACCAAATACCTGTCAAACGACTTTTATTTCCATGAATTAAATTTGTATAAATGGCAATAGCCGAATTTAATATTAATAAACATCAAAGCACAAAAAGTACTGCTCGTATATATATATATATATATATATATATATATATATATATATATATATATATATATATATATATATTATATTTATTTATGTTGGCTGCGGCAGATGCCATACGGTATAGAAGCACATTAAAGGTGGTTGTTCTTGCTCAGTACGACCAGCAGTAAAGCCATTTATATAACTGTAAGCTTTACGTTGCAAAAAAATCGTAAACCCATTTTCATTTTGAAAATTATGTCTAAAAGAGATTAGAACACTTATTCACAAAAAGGGTAACAGTTTATTTATGATATTTGGTTGTTTTGTATTAATTTATATAATTTGAAGATTACAATAATGTATCTCATATCTCCGCTCGCTCACAAAACCGACCCTGACACGCCTTAACCCTTTTGCTTCCATACAACCTGGCAACTACTCGTATGAAACCAGTGCTACATTCTTTCACATAGAAACTGTTTGCATTTTTTAGGAGTTTAGGGGTATTTTCAGAAAATATTCATACAAGCGATCTTTGAAATTTAAGGTATTTTGTGAATCGTTTGGCGAACACTGTTCCAATATCTATGGTGGATGTTGTCTGTTGGACGGTTATCAGATAATCCCTCACCAGTGAGTCATTTACTCCCCCGAATAACAAGCACGCTTGTACATGTTACGGAACACGATGGGGTATGATGCTGAACCCACATGCACAAATTGTGAAATATTGATCGAACAGCGATATTCGATGTACTGTACAATCATGTATATTAGAGTAGCTAGATGTTTCTGCAGTAATATTGGAGAACTATTCAGCGTAGGGGTAGGAAATCTTAGCGAGTAGCATGATAAGGGAACAGGGCGAGGGAGTCAGAAGAAATTTAGATCAGGAATAAGAAAGAAGGTAGAAAGATATGGTTCGTAGGATAAGCAATTTTAGAGGCACTGATAGAAGAACCCTTCTGGGGCATCGCCCTGAGTATCCTGTATTGAGTGAGAGATCTATAAACAAGGGTGCATACTTTAGAATGATGAATGCAATCACAGTAAATACATAGTTTTATATTAGAGACAACGTGGTATACTACAAGTTTAATAGCGTCTGCAATTAGTACAACTGCCATAGCATATCCGCTCCGTGTATATCGGTATGCTCAGTGAGGACTTCCGACGTACCTTGGGCGGAGGCACATCAAAGCGATAAGCTCGGGTTATGTAACAGGTGGATCCGCGGCTGTGTTCGAGCTGCATCCGCCAGGGCGCGAATGCGGCGAGACCAGAGGGTCAAGGTCGCTCGCTGAAGGAAACGCTGTAGTTTAGAGAAGTCTGTGTTCAGTTCACATTCTCCTCTCTCTCTGTTCGGTGACACGCCTCGGCGGCCTCGACCATAATACACACACGGTGAGAGACAGTGAAGTGGCAGACACATGGACACCATCTACTCTACATTCTGTGAGTATCTTATCTCACTGATAACGTAACGTGGTAATCAGCAGCCAGGGCTGTTAGCTCAGAGATACGTTAGTCTATGCTGTTACTACAAGATAGAAGAGTGAAGTTTTGTTTGCTTAGAGTGGACATGAATTAAATTAGTTTCTTTTTTTGTTTGCTTTTAACTTAGTTCAGTAAAGAAGAAAGGCGATTTTTGTACACTAATGGCTATAGTCTCGGCTTTCTAACCGAGAGATCACGGGTTCAAATCCCGGGGAGGTCCAATCATGTACTTTGTACTTTTAAAATAAAAAAACAGTGCACTTTTCAGCCGGCATAAATGACGCTGACGCTAAAATGAGATAAAAAATAAAAAAGGCGATTTTTCATACTGGCCTCTACCTATCGTTTACATTTCGCTTGTGTAATATAAATAGATATAGAAAACAAATGTTCCACCTCCTAAAACATAGGGCCTCCGGAGAAACATATTTGAAAGTCTAAGATAATCTAAATAAGCAAAGCTAATTTTCGGATCAAGCAACTCACCAAGACTTTCGCGCTTTGAGGCAATCTGATCCCACGAAAATGTAACATGCATGCTCTACTTTGAAAAAAGTTTTAAGGATGACATTTCTGGCACAGTTAAAACAACACAAGATAATAAGGAAAACTTATTCGTTTCTTTACTTACACTATAGAAGTGTACATGACAATATTTATATTGGAGGATTTAGTCATAGAGTAATGATACTATATCACATCGTTTCTTATGGCTCAAAGTTGGGTTCGTAATGAAAGAAACGTCTTTTTTCAATAAGTTCGGTGATAATGGTTATGAAAATGTTTAAAAGTCGTGGTTTCCTTACAGATTTATAAATGTTAGGCATGAAAAAAATGTAAATATAGTCACGTGCCTGATTAATAAAATCATGTCTATTTATAATGAGGTTATAAGTTATCAGCAAGCCAATTGATGTGTCATATGTTCCTGGCTGAATCAGAAGTTACGTAAGAGTGCTGGCGCAGATGTTACAAAAAGCCTCTGTCTGTCTTGTTATTTCCGTGTACATGTTGCTGTTTGTTTATTTTTTGCAACCAGTTGTTAACTTGTGAATAGCTCTGTTAATAACAAGATAGAAAACTTATTTGAAGGAAAAATGGATGTGGATACGCTGTTTATATAATATGTCAGAAGAGAAAGAAAAGATTCTTCTCTCAGAGCTTCGTAAGTTTTTGTCTTCCCACAATAGCCGTGATAACCGTACTAGTGCATAGTGATGCTGTAGTTTTGTTTCTTGTAGATGATCAGAATAGGGCATAGTAATAGTGGAATAAACTTAGCCGACTGCAACTGTGGAGCACCTCACACTTGAATCTGTTCAAAACAAAGTTGTACCTGCATTTAGTGACCTTTTTCTCACTACATATTTTTATATTTATTATATAATTCCTTTGGGCTGTATTTCTGATTTAGAAACTATACATATTTATATGCTACTAGATAAGTGTTTTGTGTGTACAAATGTTTGCACAGCTCAATGACATATTTACTTTTCTAATAAAAATGTTCTAAAAACGCCCACGAAATTGGCCGTCCCTCAGTTACGTAACGCACAAGAGGAGAAGGGGGAGTTTTCGGCAGTGCTACGCATCGTTATGGGGAAAGGTGGGAGGGGGCTCGACGCAGCGTTACGTAACTATTAAACTATTAATTGATCTATTTGTTCAAAATTTGCCTGGTTCATACCAGATTTCAAAGTTATTATTGTATTTTCTTCCCTAAAAACTAACGGAAAGAAGCCTGACAATTCCATAGAAATGCAATTAGTTGCAAATTGCATTGGTTAAGCAAGTTGTTTAAATATCTTAGTGTAAAGAGTTTTTTGTTACCGAGTATTACATTTTAAAGTTTGAGACAAACTTTGACACTGTTTAATAAAAACTTTGGGTCGAGAATATGTCTCCCTCACTCATGTACTCGGGTGTAAGGACAGTACTATACGGAACGAAAAACCGCGAACGAAAGTCACCAGCAGAAAAGCTGTATCAGGACCTACGGTGCGTACTATACAAACAGAAGGCAATGTCGGAGAGGCGGCGTTCACGCCAATTCGGCGCCCACCTTGTTTTAGATCAAACCATGATCAAAAACATAACAGGACTAAGATTATTGTTGTTTTTTCTGGTTGTTACGTATTTTATTCGTAACATATTATGTCCGATAGAGATAAGTTTAGTGTGGGAGTGGAACAACGTCCAGCTCTGTTGCAATGTCAACTGTGAGAAATTTAGTAATTCAAATAAAAGGCAAGGTGTTAGGCTGAAGCTATGAAGATCAAAACTTCACCACATCGTGCATAAACTCAGCAAGTGATCAATGCACTGACACAAACGATTTCTTCCTCATCCTTATTTGACACTGGCTTATATTAAGTTCAGTCTTATATTAGTTTTATAATGATAAACCACGTTTTACTTTGGAGTTTAATTGTCTTTATTATATCACAACTTTTAAAATAATATAAATTGGGGCGGTTGGGTAATGGTGGCAGTGTTACGTGATTATTTGAGGAGGGTTAGTATTACCGTTACATGGGTAGATTGGGGGGGGGGGGAATGAAAAGTCCGATTTTAGCGTCACGTAATTAGGGGATGCCCCCTTACTTCACGGTTACTTAAAATACAATTTAGGAAATTGTAAACAAGAGATTTAAATAAACATTTTGAAAACATTTTTCACAGTATTTTAAGTCAATTAATATGAAGTCGAAATACTTTACGGCGGTAGTTCGGATTAACATTAAGGGAAAGAAAGGAATTGGAAACTGGATATGGGGTAGTATTCCGGTGTGAGGTGAAAAGGTGTGGACTGTGGAGTACTGGCACAGGCACAATATTCGTGGTTCGCTTTAATCTGCTTTTTATTAAATATTTCCAGGTCATAAATGCAAAATTTCTATATTATCATTCTATATTTATATAATTAATTTCTAGTTCTCGAGGGCACTCCTTGCCAAACGGCGTAATTCGTTTCTACTAACCAAGATGGTTGATGTTATAGTGACAAGTCTGTTAATATTAACTGCATTTATAAAAGTTTAATAAATGTTAAATACAATTAAACTAAATGTAATTTTGTGATAATGTTCTTGAAATTCGATGAAAATGGTATACCGCCTTTGAATTCGCGACTCAACGTTTTTACCAAAACAACACGTTGTATGTATAGAACCAGCCCGGAATGTTTTTTAATGTTTAAATCGATTTTAAATACTGCAAAGAAAGAATAACGAGATGATTGGAAATATCTTAGTTGTAACCAAAATTACACGAATAAGTGACAACGCCTCTGGACGGTGAATGCTCTTGTGATTCTGGGCTATTGTTATATTTTGTGTGTAATTAACACAGCCCATCTTGTCCTTTTACGTAATATATTTTCCAAGGAGCCGTCAATGAGAGCACATATGTGGTCTGAGAGTACTCAATGGCTCTAGCCTCGAGGTCAATGAATGGTTTTGTTAGAAGGAAACCGCAACTCTTAGAATATCTCTTCGCCGCGTGTGCGGAAGCTCGCGGTGTTCTCTCGTCTAGCGTCGTCTGGCAGATACAGGTTTAGAATGGTCCACTTTGTACTATTAGTGTGGGTATCAGATGTACGAAAATATATGTATCAAGCAGCGTACCAACTCCACCATGTAAACTTTTTATGGTAACAAACACTCACTGGAGAAATCACTAGTATCTATCTGTCCAAGGCTCTTGCTCAAACACGTTCCCCCTCCCCAATATTAACAGCTTTAATATCTCAAATTATCGGTTCTACTCGAAGTACTGGCTTATAATGGAGGGTGATAATATAAGATTACAGGCAGAATATAAAACCTGGTACGGATTTTAATTAGTATTTCATCAATGATATTTATAGAGTTCCTGAATAGTAAAGATTTGTTTACTTTTTGTAGGGGAAATTTCGAAAGAACTTTGTTTCAAGCTGAATTGTCTAACATTCGTCAGTGTAACTTGTAATTAATCATTTAAAGATTAGCTCCTCTCTCGATCCGTATTCCGCTATTTTTTCTTAAACTCTCCTCTGTAAATGTCACATCTCCGTTACCATGCGTCAGACATTCACATTGGAATAATTATGTATATAGTTGCGCCCTGAAGTTAAAGACATTACAACCTCTTATGCTCATTATACCTATTTTGTAAATATTTGCCGAAATGTCACATTAAAAGGTGTTTTTTCTATTTTCTCCTATAAACGTCTATTACTATCGAAATTCGGTGAAACTAAATGAAATACTTATTATCATAAAGCTTTTCTTTTTGTATAAAAGTACATTCTTAAACAGTATACTTATGTTAAGCGCCGGTTGTACTGGCTTCATTTATATTAGCACCATAAGACTTTTGTAAAACTTAAATACTTTTACGATAATATTTTTAGTCGTAGAATCATATGAGATTTTTCAATTTAATGATATACTTAAATATGCCTTCAAACGTATATATTTGTATTTGTTATTCAGAAAAAAATATTTTGTGCTTCATTGTTCAAATATTAAACATTATAGACTTAACAAGAAAAAAAATCGTTTGGGTACGTATTAATTATATATTGTTTAAATGAGAGACCTCACATTATTCTACATTCATAAAAATAAGAGCGTTAAAGAGTATCAAGTTGAATATTATTCTCATAGGGATCAAACGTAATGTGGTATCACTCCAGCCGGCTCAATGGAGTTGCCCTCATCATGTTTTCAATAGCTTTGAACCTTGACTTTTTAAGCTTTATTATAATTTACCGATCCAATATACTGTATACGGATGGATGACAACGCTACCACTTTCCCAGAGGCTTTAGGGGATGGATTGTGTTCACGTCGCCTCGATGTAAACCTCCCCAATTCTACGAGATCCCTGTTTTTCTACGTTCTCTTATTTTTCATGTGTTGCCAGGAAAATGTTATGAAATATCTTAGAAATCTTCAACAGCTTACTGACACATTTTGCTATTTACATCATAAAACAGTTTACAGACTTTCAGGGTGTTCATTTTTATTTATGGTAATTGACTTGCAGTGTACAAAATGGAAGCATTTCAACAATTGTAGCCACATATATATCTTCAGGTCCCAGTCCTTTTAGAAAAACTTACTTTGAGAATAAAATCAGCACATTTCAAAGACACTGTGGCCTCTTCGAATTAAAACAAGTACTGTATGCACATTAAAGATGCTTTTTTCAACTAATTGCCATAATTTTATAACAGGTAATAGAATTTCAGTTTAAATCTGTAAACATTTACTATTCCTGATGTCACTGTAGAAGCTGCTGAAACTGTTTGTTCTTATGCCCTTATATACCGGGAGAAATTGGTGAAATGAAAATAGTTCTACTGTTGTAATCATTTTATTTAAATATCAGAATCAGTTATATAATAATTATAAGTCAAAGCATCCCTTTAAAACGCAATAAACTAAGTAGTATTCAATAATGTGAATAAATGTTTACTCGGTGTCTAGTATTAAGCAATTATTTTTGTGTTTCCCATGGAAAGTTTTAAAATCTTAGCAATGGTATAAGAATTTGTATTGCGTGAAGAAGGGGTAAATCAGCTGCTAGGTGTCGGGGTGCAAGAAGTACATGCTGTACGGTGCGAGTGCCGAGTTTGGAAGTTAACCACAAACTAAAGAGACGAGTACAACAACGAGAACTGTTTATTCTGTGTAAATACTTTGCTAAACGCAGAAATAAACAAGCTACATATAAATGTAACTTCTGTTATTGTAGCTAGCTCTACTGGTTAGTTTGTAGGTAGCTTACAAACTCCGCTATCAGAGAGTAGTTAATGCAGCGCTTAGTAGTTAAATTTTTAATAATTAAAGCTAATTTCTGTACGCCTACTAAGATATGAAAGCTTTTACTGTGAAACTTGTGCGACGGCAAAATTAGACAAGGA
The DNA here is from genome assembly GCF_021130785.1 of Homalodisca vitripennis. Lineage (NCBI taxonomy): Eukaryota > Metazoa > Arthropoda > Insecta > Hemiptera > Cicadellidae > Homalodisca > Homalodisca vitripennis. Next base: position 80,303,808 of record NC_060211.1, read on the forward strand.
GCTTATGCAAGTATAAACAGCTCACTGCGGCGCGTTGCATTGCATTGCATATTACGCAGTGCACGTTGTATATCTATAACCTTTAACCCAGTAAATATTATGTAGCTCAGGGTCTAAGGCGTTGGCCTTTGTATCAGTGTTAATGATGCACAGGTTCATATCCTTTCAGTGACCGCTGCACTTATCACTACTGTCGACCTTGTACTGTATTTAACTGAACTTAGTTATATAATTAAATTATAATACTATTAGTCTTCACGACATCATTACCACGTCAGGTACTTCTATCAATCTTGAACAAATTCAATCACAACCACAGTTTGATCGACTGAGATCGGCGTTCATAAGATTATTTTGGGTTTTTATAGACATTATATAAGTTAAATATGATTGTAATTTTTCTTTTGAGAATAACATTTTGGTCGAAATTCATGTTAATATTTGGGCCGCTTTAAACATTTGGCCGAATCTAAATAAGTTTAGAAGGCAACTATTAAAAATAGGAAGTATATTATTAGTATATGATTTTATATTGTCGTCTGACAGTATTCCCCGATCAAATATCAGGAGTATAATACAGTTACTTATTTGTGCCATTGTTTAGGTAGACTTATTGACAGAGTATAGTTTTATCATCTCAATATAACTGCGGTGGTCTTTCCGATTCCTAAAAGTGCTACTGAATGAACTGTAATTCTTCACGAATTAGTACTCTATTCAAATCAAATCAAAATGCCTTTATTTACAAGCGTTTCTCAGTACATACACTGTTTTGCAGAACAACTCAAGTCATTTAATGGCCTTAAACACTAAATAACAAAGACTTGTGATTAAAACTAAAGGAACAACATTGAATTATACTAAATACTAAAACTTATACACTAACAACTTAAATACGTTATTTATCAACACATATGTAGTCCTTAAGTTTTAATTTAAAAGAATTGCAACTGTATTGCTTAAGGCTAAGGGGGAGGCCATTGTACAATTTAGGGCCGAAATACGAAAAACTTTTCCTCCCGACTTCATGCCTGACTTTTCGAAAGTCAAGAAGGTAGCCATGGCGGGTACTGCGTTGCGAGACCCCTTCCCGGAACAACAACCGCTCGCTCAGGTACTGCGGTTCCTGGTGTGATAGGACCTTGTGGACCAATGAGCAAGTCAACATCCTGCAGACGGACTCCACTGGTAGCAGCATCTCGAAAGGGGGACACGTGATCAAAACGTTTCAAGTTGAAAATGAAACGCACCGCAGAGTTTTGAAGTCTCTGAATACGTTCTACGTCCCCCGCGAGATGCTGTTACCATAGGCTGGATAGCAGTAATAAATGACGGAAAAAACCATCGACTACTGCATAAGCTGAAGCTTCGCAAATTCCGGCAGTAGAGATCTGAATCTGTATAGACCTCTTAATATGCCAAGTGCACGTTGTATGACATAAGTGACGTGTTCAGAGAATGTTAGATCGCTATCAAGCATGATGCCGAGCGTTTTCACCCTGTCACACAAGGTCAAAAACTCTCCATCAAGAGCAATCCCCACACCACTGTCTGTCAAGGCCTGTATTGTGTTGTGTGGTATAGTATGAAGGACAGTGCACTTGCCTACATTGAGCTTTGACCCATTGTCTACAGACCATTTACTGATGTTTTCAAGATCAGAGTTTATATTCCGTATCAAAGATATTACAGATATTATAAGATGCATATATTTCTGAGAGGTCGTTATACTGTGTTATAATCCCTATTATTTTTGGCAGTGACCGCTCATGGTTGAGTAACCTACTCGTGTTGAGATTATCTTCCTAGTATTTTAACAGGCGTTTGGAGAGCCACCGCGCCTTATTTTTGAGAAAGCTTTCAGTAATTTTATTTCCTACCGAACTTGCTAGCGGGCTTAAATTCTGTGTATTAGACGGTCCATTTAGAGTATTGTTAGGTGTACTGAATTCTAAGTTTCTTTACCAGTTCCGGTATTCTATAATATCAATGGTATATCAGCTAGAGTCGGCTGTACTGAAACGACTTGAAGTTTTCCCTCATGATAGCAGTTTTAAACCTTATTCACTTTAACGGCTTTATTTTTAGTCGTAGAATAATGCGAGAGGTCTCATTTCAAACCATCTTAAATACACATACAAACACATTTTCGTTTTTAGATATTTTTGTACGTAATTCAGAAAAACGTCTGATATGTTTTGATAAGATAACAGGATTTCGGGATTTTTTCATCGTTATGGTTACAAAAGGTATAACACAACGTTTCGAATCTATCCTCTTCAACAGGTGTGGGAGGTATTAATACATGAAAAATAAAGAACAGAAAGAAGAAAAGAAGGAAATCTTTCTGTTCTTTATTTTTGTATGTACTAATACTCCCACACCTAACGAAGAGGATTGTTTCCAATCCTCGAAACGTTGTGTTGCACCTTTTGTAACCATAACGATGGCAAATGTCCATAATCCTGTTATCCTGTCAAACCTTCCATCGCCAATAACAAACTTTAAACATTGAAGTTTTTTGTTTATCGTTCGAATATTCAAAATGTACCCACTTAAAAGAAGACGAAAAAGCGTTTAGATGCGTATTAATGATATCTTTATAATGTGACATCTCCCATAATGTTACAATCAAGGGCTTAAACGTTAATTTTTTAAATTTGGACACTCTCTCTACTGATCGCCGAAATGACAATACAATATAATTTTACGCCATCCATTGTTTCAGCAAAATTGTGGAAGTTGCTTTTTCTTGTAAATATAATACTTAGTTCTTTTTTGAGAGGATCTTTCCGTAGATTCCAAGCTGGTATTTTCTAAATACGTAAGCAATTTTTGTTTAAAAGCTTCACAAGAAATTGGGCCTTGTTAAGTGGATCGCAAGATCGTTATACACAAACACAAACAAAGATTCGTCATTTTATATAATTATTTTCGGTTCGAAGGAATCTTGAGAATGCCACCTTTTACGGAATAATAGACGAGCTTGCATAAATTGATACTCGGCGGAATAAATTCCTTTCTTGAGAGGTCTAAAATCTAGTAGCTTATGTAATAATAAACCGCTTACTTTAGTTAATGTACAGAATTAAGTCCATAACATTGAACAGGTTTTAACTAATATATGGTCATCAAGTTGTGTATACAGATGCACTTTATGTTACACTTTATCCGCCAAGCGCTTTTCTAGACAGGGAACGTAGCATGTAAGCCACCTAGTCCCCGCCAGTAGTGTCTATGGGTGACTGTGTAAGGCTGTATGTTTGTGTATCATGACTGTTATCATGTGCTCCGGCCTTCAATGTCTACAACACTCCGGCTGTGCTCAAACGACTTTCAGTTTTGTCTTAAGGTGTGTATACAAATGCACTTTCCATCACATTTTTCCCGCCAAGTGATTCTCTAGACAGGGAACGTAGGATATAAGCTACATAGTTAAGCCCCCTAGTTCCCGCCAGAAGTGTCTATGTCTGACTGTGTAAGGCTGTATGTTTGTGTATCGTGGCCGTTGTCAAGTGCTCCGACCTTCAATGTCTACAACACTCCGGCTGTGCTCAAACGACCCTCCGTTTTGTATTAAAGTTGTGTATACAGATGCACTTTCCATCACATTTTTCCCGCCAAGTGATTCTCTAGACAGGGGACTTAGGATATAAGCTACATAGTTAAGCCCCCTAGTTCCCGCCAGAAGTGTCTATGTCTGACTGTGTAAGGCTGTATGTTTGTGTATCGTAGCCGTTGTCAAGTGCTCCGACCTTCAATGTCTACAACACTCCGGCTGTGCTCAAACGACTTTCAGTTTTGTCTTAAGGTGTGTATACAAATGCACTTTCCATCACATTTTTCCCGCCAAGTGATTCTCTAGACAGGGAACGTATGATGTAAGCTACATAGTTAAGCCCCCTAGTTCCCGCCAGTAGTGTCTATGGCTGACTGTGTAAGGCTGTATGTTTGTGTATCGTGGCCGTTGTCAAGTGCTCCGACCTTCAATGTCTACAACACTCCGGCTGTGCTCAAACGACCCTCCGTTTTGTATTAAAGTTGTGTATACAGATGCACTTTCCATCACATTTTTCCCGCCAAGTGATTCTCTAGACAGGGAACGTATGATGTAAGCTACATAGTTAAGCCCCCTAGTTCCCGCCAGTAGTGTCTATGGCTGACTGTGTAAGGCTGTATGTTTGTGTATCGTGGCCGTTATCATGTGCTCCGACCTTCAATGTCTACAACACTCCGGCTGTGCTCAAACGACTTTCAGTTTTGTCTTAAGGTGTGTATACAAATGCACTTTCCATCACATTTTTCCCGCCAAGTGATTCTCTAGACAGGGAACGTATGATGTAAGCTACATAGTTAAGCCCCCTAGTTCCCGCCAGTAGTGTCTATGGCTGACTGTGTAAGGCTGTATGTTTGTGTATCGTGGCCGTTATCATGTGCTCCGACCTTCAATGTTTACAACACTCCGGCTGTGCTCACACGACCCTCAGTTTTGTCTCAACAACGTATACCGTTATCGGCTTTTAGTGTGATCGTGTTTAGCTTACAGTTTTCCGCAATTGAATGTTACACTAGATACAATTGGGCGTTTTTATTGCGACAATATAGGAAGAGATAATATAGGAACCCCCTCTAAAAAATTGTTTGGATACTTATGGGTCTGCTCAATGACTGCTCAAAAGTACCATACGTGCAGGGAAGTAATGTTTTAGCATTGTCAAAGTTGACCAAACTTAAGGTGGACTTCAATGCGGCCAGTTCTTAGCTTATTCAGGGTGCTTCTGAAACTTTATTACAAAATTCAGTAGCTCACTGTTACCGCAAATAATAACGAAAGAGTAAAACGTATTTAAGAGAACTTGTGCTTTAATTCTGAGGCGGTGCATGGATATTTAAAAAAAAGTGATAGCTCCTGTACGCGTTAAAAGTGTTTAACCTAAACTGAACAATAATGCCGTAATTACATAAATACGCTGAAATTACTTAAATGTAATCTGTTCTGAAAGAGGTATCATATATTCTAAATCACTTGATTGGTTGTGATTCAACTTAGGAACCTACGTTAAACAGAATTAATTCTAATATGAACGTCCATTCAGTGTTTAATGATCGAGACGAGGGAAAGGCGGAACAGTCAGTGGGTATGTTAGTCATGGACAGGACATTGAAAGTTTTGGCCTTGAGTCACAGAGCGTTAGCTAGCGTCTGTCCACAGCAGCCCAACGTCTAAGAGACTGACAGAAGCAAAAGTTAAAATATAACCAATAAATATTATACATCAATTTATAAAGTCCAAACTTAGATTACTTGGCATTTATGAATTAGAAATTCGACATATGCAATATTGGCCCGTTTGTTACCGTTCCTTTCCCTTTACCATTTTCACTAACACATTTAAATAGCATTATTTCTTAATTATTATTGATTGATTTAGCTCTTTATTTAGACAGATAAGGTTAGACCACTTAACCTGTGTTAACTAATACAAATACAAAATTATTTATAACTATTTGATAATAATAAAAACATAACAGCATAAAAAAGTAAACACAGAGAAATTAACACGCTTAAAATAAACAAAAATGAAACTTAAAAGTACTTACTATAACTGTTTTTACACAAGAATATATAGAACAAAATGTATATATGTGATTATGAAACAAAATGTATAAATTTCTTCGTACGTATAAAACGATAAAATATAACGCTTGTAACTTGACTAAAAAAACAATAACACTATTTATAATACACATAACAAAATATGAAAACATTTGTATACAAAAGAAAGAAGATTTAAAAAAGTAATATAAACATTGAATTAAAAGAAGTAGAGAAGCAATAATCATACACACACGCATTCATTCTTCCTGTAACCAACCTAGCGTAGTCACTCTCGGGCCCCACGACCACGGCCTTCTGCTGCAAGAAGTAAGTCTTAACTAGGGAAGCAAACCGATCCCGGCTCACTAAACGTTTCATAGAAGCTGCAAGTAAGTTCCACGTACAACATGCAGTTACGACAAATGACTTGTGAGTACTGCTGTTTTATGGTGAGAAATTCGAACCAGAGCTGGTGTTCCTTGCACATTTACGACAAATGACTTGTGAGTACTGCTGTTTTATGGTGAGAAATTCGAACCAGAGCTGGTGTTCCTTGCACAGTTACGACAAATGACTTGTGAGTACTGCTGTTTTATGGTGAGAAATTCGAACCAGAGCTGGTGTTCCTTGCACAGTTACGACAAATGACTTGTGAATACTGCTGTTTTATGGTGAGAAATTCGAACCAGAGCTGGTGTTCCTTGCACATTTACGACAAATGACTTGTGAGTACTGCTGTTTTATGGTGAGAAATTCGAAACCAGAGCTGGTGTTCCTTGCACATTTACGACAAATGACTTGTGAGTACTGCTGTTTTATGGTGAGAAAATTCGAACCAGAGCTGGTGTTCCTTGCACAGTTACGACAAATGACTTGTGAGTACTGCTGTTTTATGGTGAGAAATTCGAACCAGAGCTGGTGTTCCTTGCACAGTTACGACAAATGACTTGTGAATACTGCTGTTTTATGGTGAGAAATTCGAACCAGAGCTGGTGTTCCTTGCACATTTACGACAAATGACTTGTGAGTACTGCTGTTTTATGGTGAGAGAAATTCGAACCAGAGCTGGTGTTCCTTGCACATTTACGACAAATGACTTGTGAGTACTGCTGTTTTATGGTGAGAAATTCGAACCAGAGCTGGTGTTCCTTGCACATTTACGACAAATGACTTGTGAGTACTGCTGTTTTTATGGTGAGAAATTCGAACCAGAGCTGGTGTTCCTTGCACAGTTACGACAAAATGACTTGTGAGTACTGCTGTTTTATGGTGAGAAATTCGAACCAGAGCTGGGTGTTCCTTGCACAGTTACGACAAATGACTTGTGAGTACTGCTGTTTTATGGTGAGAAATTCGAACCAGAGCTGGTGTTCCTTGCACATTTACGACAAATGACTTGTGAGTACTGCTGTTTTATGGTGAGAAATTCGAACCAGAGCTGGTGTTCCTTGCACATTTACGACAAATGACTTGTGAGTACTGCTGTTTTATGGTGAGAAATTCGAACCAGAGCTGGTGTTCCTTGCACAGTTACGACAAATGACTTGTGAGTACTGCTGTTTTATGGTGAGAAATTCGAACCAGAGCTGGTGTTCCTTGCACATTTACGACAAATGACTTGTGAGTACTGCTGTTTTATGGTGAGAAATTCGAACCAGAGCTGGTGTTCCTTGCACATTTACGACAAAATGACTTGTGAGTACTGCTGTTTTATGGTGAGAAATTCGAACCAGAGCTGGTGTTCCTTGCACAGTTACGACAAAATGACTTGTGAGTACTGCTGTTTTATGGTGAGAAATTCGAACCAGAGCTGGTGTTCCTTGCACAGTTACGACAAATGACTTGTGAGTACTGCTGTTTTTATGGTGAGAAATTCGAACCAGAGCTGGTTGTTCCTTGCACATTTACGACAAATGACTTGTGAGTACTGCTGTTTTATGGTGAGAAATTCGAACCAGAGCTGGTGTTCCTTGCACATTTACGACAAATGACTTGTGAGTACTGCTGTTTTATGGTGAGGAAATTCGAACCAGAGCTGGTGTTCCTTGCACAGTTACGACAAATGACTTGTGAGTACTGCTGTTTTATGGTGAGAAAATTCGAACCAGAGCTGGTGTTCCTTGCACAATTTACGACAAATGACTTGTGAGTACTGCTGTTTTTATGGTGAGAAATTCGAACCAGAGCTGGTGTTCCTTGCACATTTACGACAAATGACTTGTGAGTACTGCTGTTTTATGGTGAGAAATTCGAACCAGAGCTGGTGTTCCTTGCACATTCTACAACAAAATAGAAAATAGGAAAACAAAAATCGTGTCTCTTACATCGTTGACTTAGCAAGTTGTACATAATAAAGTGAGATATGTTCACCTCGCTTTAAATTGGACAAGAAACGTAACAATAATTTTGAACCTACTGCATCTATCGCTCAAGGAGAAAGTCATGTCTTTAACCTCGGCGACAGTTGTAAAGGAAATGTAACGAATGACTTAAGAAGAACGAGCTTTATTGCATGGGACAAAATCTTTTGTATTTTTTAAAGCGCGTGGAATGATGAAAATATCTTTTTACAAGTGCCTAAGTCTAGTTCAATATGTTGTTAATAATCAATCCCAAGCTCCTCACACTGCTGCAGTACGAAAATAGTACAATTCATTGGTTTCCTTGTACATTCTTGTCAAATGTATTCAAAAGCATAGAATGCCCAATTATTATAGGTTTTGTTTTTGTATTAAGAAGTTTTAGTCCATGCCTTTCAGTCCAATGTACTATCTGTAGAACGTCCAAGTTAATGTTTTCAACTGTTCGATTACGTTACAGTGAGCGTATATATGGAGATCGTCCGCATAAGCATGAAATTATGTTTGATTCAGTATAAACAGTAAGGGACCAAGAATAAATACTTATGGTATATATCATATGTAACAGGATTCCAGTCTGCTATTTTGTCATCAACCACTGCTGTCTCCCACACAGATACGATCCCATCCATGGAAGAACCTCAGCAGAAAATCTCACGAATATAAATTAATAGAGTGTGATTAACAGAGTCAAAGGCCTTGGAGACTTCAAACAAGACTAGAACAGTGTATTGTCGCTGATCCATGGCAAGTCTCATGTCGTCTATTATTCACAATAACGCAGTTTCAGCACTGTGATATTTTATAAATTCAGACTTGTGAATGTTGAAAATATCCTTTGATTCAAGGAACTGTAAAAATTGGCAATGTTAGTGTTGTGAGGTCGTTCAAGACTTCTAGATAATGCAGGCAGAATAATAATGCGTTTGTAGTCCTGTGGAAAAATGGGTGGTTGGATCCTGTTTAGAGGAGGGATTAAGGCAAACTTCCAGTGTTTTGAAGAAAATACCAGTTCTTAAGAATCCATTGAAAATTAATGTAACTGATGGGAACAGTAGATAAAGGACTTTATGACCAGCCGGATAGATATATGTCACAACCAGCTGCGTTTGTGACTAAGAGCCTGCACCGCATCCAAGGGTCTTGACTTGACTGCATGACTGGTCTGGATATTACATATCTTATCTTCATAGTCAGCCCTCCATGGAGCATGCACAATTCCGGTTCCCGGTTTCAATTCCGACCAGTCATGCAGTCAAGTCAAGACCCTTTGATGCGGTGCAGGCTCTTAGTCACAAACGCAACTGGTTGTGACATATATCTATCCGGCTGGTCGTAAAGTCCTTTATCTACTGTTCCCAATCTCAATCTGAAGTATTGAAGACTTTGCTCGACTCTGTTGCGGAGCCGACGATACTGTTAATTACCACCGCATCACCGGTCCTTCGAGCTTCCGTTGGACTGAGTGCCGTTGAGCTATTAAATTTAAAATATAGTGACTGAGCCAACTTACTGTTTACCGTTTATTTACTAGGTTTACTATTGAAGCTTGCTTGAAACAGAATTAACGCGTTTGTCGACCATTGCATTTTCGTCTGGCTGGATTTCTATTGAATGCCATGGCACATGAAGAATATCTTCGATGAAAACCTCATCGTTTATTCGTCTAAAATCCCTGTACTTCAACAATATCTAAGGAAGCTTTGGTATTTTGTAAGAGAGCCCACAGAACATAAGGTCGTGTTTTGAAACTGCAGGAATAGAAAGATGCCATTTGTGAACAACGCCTTTTAGCTTTTAACTATAATAAGGTCTAAGAGTGTGTGAGATTCAGTAATTTGATGTGTAACGCCAAGGGATAAAATATTCATTGCAGCATTTGGACATAGTGGTCAGTTGGTTGAAATTATTGTTTGGTGTTTTCATTAGTATGTCAACTTGATCAAGACCCGACCGTAACCTGGCATAAGGAGCAAGAAAACTTTTTCAAAGACAGTCAGGTGCCCAATCTTAGGAGGCTAGTAACAAACAACCAGAAGTAGAGCATCCTAACCAATCTCTAAAAACATAAATTCTAGCCTAGCCGAGTTTTCCTGCAGTGAGGCATGCAATAATGTTGTCTGGAGTATACCGCAACACCTCTAACCCTCCATGTGAGTCTGCCGTTTCTATAGAGCACATACCATTTAGTGACACCTCAACACTAGAAGTACAATGGCTCTGATATTAAAATTACGTTAAATGTTTGAAGCCGAAAAATTGCTTTGTTTTCGTCTGTGTGCCCCTCAGTGACGTGAGCAGCTTTAAATTGTTTCTGAAAGGGAGATAATTCACTAATGAGCAGTTAGTTGAGCGTTATAAGGAAGAGTTGGGAGGGGGAGTGGAGGCCTGGTCCGAGTCACTATCAGCTGCCGACACCCCCCAACAGTCGAGTCGTGAACGTAGCAGGCAGTCTCTGGACATGAAAGCAGTTCTGGATATGAAAGTCAATTAACACACATATGGACGCACATGGTTTCTAAATCAATGTAAGACTACATATAAACAAAAATAAACATTCTTTCATATTACTGTTAAAACACGACACGTTTAAAAGTTAAACTGTTTTTTTTTTTTTTTACAATGAACTTCCCAATGGCACACTACTAAAATAATACATGTTGCATATTACAAGGCGTGTAAATTGAAAACAGTTTTGTAAAAATAAATCACCAAAATAAAAAATAGTACTAAAATGAAATAACTAGAAAACATTTTGATTAGTTAATCTAGTAAAAATTAAATAAAACATGTAGTATCTCTAATTTTTTGAGGAGTGCCATGCACTTTTGAGGGGGTGGTACTGTCAGCGCCAAAAGTTTATGACAGTTCACCTGACTCGGTGCAAGCACTCTTTTGGTGTCTGTGTTGTGTTCTGCGAAATAATTAATAACTTTAAAAAATGAACATGAGATGATTTTTGTTTTGTAATATTATGGGAAAGGTATGCTACAACTTATATAATTTATTTGCATGATAAAGAAGTTAACGTTTTTAAATAGATAATATTACAAAAATATAATTTTTATATTAAATATTGTTTAAAAATTTTTTAAACTTTTGGAAAAAACAAATTGTAATTTTATCATCTTTTTGTCATACAAATAAATTAGTTTTTGCTATTGTTCCTTATAGCCTATAGGCTACATTTGAACAAATAATAACAAATTTAAAAAAAGTTTGTGTCTTGAGTTTTTTAAATATTTGGTATATGTATACTGTATATCCATGAAGCAAATTCACACCTTTTCCCAAAATAATGGGTTAATTTGTGTTAACGTAATTTAAATTTTCAAATATTAAAAAAAATATTTAATACTCTAATGGAGCTTCAAATCTTCCCTGGGCTTCCATTCAGATTCCTATTATTGTTGAAGACCTTCCGTCGCTTGCAGTAGGTCACAAATTTCATAGTTTGGGTTATCTGATCCTGTTCGAGGACATCAGCATGTTGAGCCCAACTCCTGTTTACAACTGTTACCTGCCTGCAAGGACTCAGTGTCTGTCAGCGAATTCTGGATGGCGGCGTGAAGTGTGACAGAGACGCCATCTCCGACACCTGGGTGGCCACCAGTTGAACAATATGGCTAATGAAGTTATCGTAGGAGTGGACGGCCTTGACGGCAGCTTCCTTATCAAGACTAACTGATAAGACAGGATGAGATAACGCACGCTGGCTGCATGTCTTATCAGACTTGGATTATGAACAGGTATTGCTGCGTGTCTTTCCTGATGATTAGCTGACAGGACATATTTGTTTTATCTTGAGAAATGACGATTAACAGTAAAACTACAGTTTAAGGGAACACTTCTGGCTGGTTTATACCTTCCAGTTGAACCTATCACTGGGCACACCAAAAACCGATGTGTCACTTAAATCTGGGCAACCTTATGAATGTCCAGGAGCGGCACATCACTAACCGCAAATGTCGAGATTCTGGTGTTCAACGGCAATTCGATAGGCCTACTGCGGGAGATGACTGTTGAGTTGGTGTTGTTTGTTTCCTAACCTCAGAGGTTCTTCCTAACCTCAACAAGGGTATGCCACCCCCTGCCTACTTTGACTGGAGAGGCTGGTTCAGAGCTGGCCTCCCTTCTTCCGGGGAGACATGACTATGAGATTTAGTGTTCTAATTCTTCCTTATGGATCTCGATAGGAGGCGGCCCCTACCCCATAACCTTACCCATCCTGAATATCCTGTCACTCCGGAAGCAGCGCTAAGGTTCTTATAGGACTAAGTCAATTTATAAGCTTCTTGACCTGAGAGAACACAAAAAACACCAGTACAAGATACGCTTTAAGTCTTATTCTATCACTTAGTCCAAAGTCCAACGCAGGAGGTAGAGAATTACCACTGTAACCTTGCTAAGGCTGTGGTTTCCTAGACGTGTAATAGATGCGCTGCGGCTTAGATGCGCTGCGGCTTGTACCTCCTTCGGAAACGCAGCCGCCGTCCAGTGGTTTCCTAGACTGCGTAGAATACACACGGTTGTGCGTAACATGACTTCACGTAAAGAGAAATTGCTAGCGGCTGTACTAATGCTATACAGTGATTTATATCATGACATGGATATTGTGGCATTACAAGCTTCGAAAAAGCGTAAACAGTGCAGGGAGATGTTCAAAAGTAGAGACAATGAAGGTGCTTACAATTTATTATTGACTAAACATTTAATAGGCAATGAAATGAAGTTTACTAAAATCAATTGGAATCAAAAGGCCCAAGAGTTCTGGGATCGTTGGCAGTTCCCAAACTGTGTAGCAGGTATCGTTGGGAAACATGTCCGAAATTTATCTCCTGACAAGTCTGGAAGTCTTTTTCATAATTTTAAAGGATTTTTCTCAATCGTTCTATTTAATATGGTTGATGCTAACTGCAAATTTCTCCTCATTGATGTTGGATCCTATGGAAAGGAAGGAGAGGCAGGAATCTTCCAAAAGTCAGTAATGGGATCTATGGTGTCAAACGGGAAATATTTCCCTCCACCTAAAAATTTGCCACCATCAGACATCAAGCGTCCTCATGTTATTGTCGGTGATCAAGCATTCAGACTGGATAAACATGTGGTAAAACCTTTCACCCAGAAACAAGCTGTGGCAGACTCCTCTAAGAGGAACTACAATTACGCCCTGTGCAGAGCCCGAAGAGTAACGGAAAGTGCATTTGGAATCATGTGTGTTGTGTTTAGAATCTTCTTTACCCCAATTAATTTGAAACCTGAGACAGTAGATTTGGTAATATTTGTCTGTTGTTGCCTCCATAACATGTTAAGAAATGTTAAGAAACGAGTTTATTGCTAACAAACCCCAAAATACCATTGGCTGGAACCGGCGGATTTGCCAAATCTGAAGGTTTTAAAGTGAGGAGTATGTTCATGGAGTATTTCAAAAGTATGTATTACAAGAATGGCAAAAAAACAAGAAAACTGCAAAGTGACGAACTTATGTGGCCCTCAAGGATGTTTTAGTTATAGTAGCAAACACGTTAATTTACAATGTAAAAAATATAATTATATGAACAACTTACCTGATTTATTCAGTGAAACTCCTATTTTCTTCCATATGACGTCCTTCTTTATATTACTTTTATAGTCAGGATGACTAAACTTCTATAATATTTCCATAATATAAATTTGCAACTGTTGACTTTGCCAAGTCTCTACATTTTAGAAACATCTGTTTGTCTAAATGTGCCCTAACCAGGGGACGTGACTTACACGGGTATGAGACTAGAGGCAGAGATAACTACCGAACTTGGAAGACACAGAACGGTGGTTTATGCCTTCGCAGGCAGGTGTTCATTTCATCAACAGATTGCCAAATTCTATGAAAAACGCCCAACACGTTAAAAGCTCGTCTTAAGCGCTTTCTGGTGTCAAAGGCATTCTACAGCATTGACGAGTTTCTGGCATTTAACTGGGAGACCGCCCAATTCAATGACAGACTCCAGCGCTGGAAGTGGGTTGTGATTGGCGAAGGATGAATGAGACTGGAATGTATGAAAAATTATGTAAGATTTAATGTGGTAGTATTGTGGTATGAGAGTTTAAAATTTAGAAATAATAATTATGACGTTTGCCATACAATGTGAATTTGTTGCGAGCAATTAAAGATTTGATTTGATTTCGTTAGAAGAGACCAATTTAATCAAATCTTCGTCGTCATTGTTTGAGAATTTTACCTTCTCGTCGACATATCCCTCCAATTCTAATTTTGATATTGCACAAGACATGTCTGTTACGCAGTGTATCTCAGAGTTGACTGCTCTGAAAGCAGTAAGCCAAATACGCAGCTATTGATGCGCGCGCATTTGATGCGCGCGTACTTGATACGTTGCCTGGGAAACCGCTTATACGAAACCCCATAAGACAAGTGTGCTGCGTCTTGGATACGCATACGCAGCGCATCTATTACGCGTCTAGGAAACCACAGCCTAAATTAACGGATCACAAACATCACGTGTACAGGCTACTCCTTCATCCCCTCTATGATGACACTATCCCCTCCAATATGCTATATCTAATCAGTATTGTGTTGCAAGTAATTGCAATATCTGTATGCAAAGAATTATAACTGTACAATGTTAGAGTGCAGTTTTTTCGTAAGTATGTGAATAAGCTTTTTATATTTAATACAGCCACCTTTGTTTCTTTACACACTTATACACTTTTAGCACTGTGCATGACTATGACTTTCCAATATTTGTATTCCAATGCTGTGAACATTTTGTGTTTACTTGGATTAATTCCGAGTCTGCCCTGAATGTTTAAATTCTATCGATCAGTAAGGCTGATTGATAAAATACCGTTATTACATTAGAAGGGAGAAAAGCAACTGCTTTAGAATGTTAAGATGTTGGGCCAAATCCGACCTGCATCGGCAAGTCTTTAGTCACTCACTGACTTGGGCGGGGATTTTGCAATGATATGGAATCATTTACACACCTTGCTATACTTGGTAACTATTGCAGGCAGCATTGACTCATACTAGTATTTTAGGATACAATTTATATTTCCGTCTCTGAAAGTTTTATTAATCTGAAAGTTGATCTCAGTTTTTTTTCACTCCAAATGTTTTAATTTTATATGCTTTAAGATCAGTTTTATTTAAACCTTTATTAAAAGTATCGTCCTGTAACATTGTTCAACGTTGAACCACTGTACGCCATACACCCTACGTTTTTGGTCCACCATTTAAAAAGTACAAATTGGAGTTTTTTATAATTAGATTTTTTAATCGACTTTTGCTGCTGGAGAAATAGAGGGAACCGAATACATCTCTATAAGTATTGATCGTAGGCCTAATTTAAATGAGAACTGTAAGGAAAATCTGCAACAAAACATAAAAAAGTAAACTGGAAGCATTGTTCTTATGAGATGGGGGAAAAATATCAATTCCGGTAAAGATCTATTTTTTTATACATATTTTCCCGAGTGATTATTTCATTAGTTACTAAATATTGTATTTCTTACTAAGTGGCTTCTTTCCTTGTTAATTAATATTCCATTGTTATAATCCATACTTAACTTTTTTAATACGAGGTTAATAAATTCAAGTACTAATTCCTAATCTTAATATATGCCGAATCTGTTAATATTTCAATTTACATTTCCTAAAAATATCAATTACATAGTAGAACCGTCTCTGAACTACGTAAAATTCTCCAAATGAAAGGTTTTATGTAGGCCTACTTTTAAAAGTATTATATTATATTTTTATATTTTAATAAAATAATATATAATAATATATTTTGATAACATTGAGTGACAAAACTTTCATTAGTTGTAGAGCCTTTTAAGAACGAGTGATTTATAGGAGCAATAGGAAAGGTTTTCCGGCGGGCGGGCGGTCGGAGTGTCTGTGTCGTATCGTGTTGAAAGATAACTAATTGATATATTATTAGTATTTGATTCGTCAGAAACCAAAGTAGAATCTTTGTATGAACCTCCATTTGTTGAGTCTTCCTCTTATTCAAATACGGCATCTCTCAGAGCTCACATTGTTCTAGAATTTCCGCCGCTAGCTCAAAAACAAGTTGATAATTTATGTGGAATTTTCGATATTCCGGGATTACCATTGACCTCTCACGGTACGCGTGCCTGTCACTCCACACACTTCGACACGTGTCGCCTCAACAGCCCTCAACAGCTGAAATGTCCTTACTGGCGTACCAGTTTCCAAATCTGTTACATTTTAATTTTAACGTTCTCTCCATAATATATAGGTACATTGTGTTCCAAATTGTATGCACACTGAAGGGATCTTGGAAACTATAGAGATAGAGCTAAGATTAAATACGCAAAGTTGTGCTTAATAACAGAATGAACAAAATGATGTGATCAAATTAATTATTAGTACCGTCGTTCACTCGCTGCGCTTAGAAACTGTTCTTGCTCAAAATTTTAAGATTTCAAAAAATGCCATATATGTTATACTTTCTTAGAAGTTTTCATCGAACAGTTCATAAAAACCCCGTTTTTGTAAGGTTGTGTGAAGGAAAACTGTTATTATACTATTCAAATAGTTGGTCAACCTGACTGATATTTCACTGTGTTGTTGGAATCAGCTGTTTAGTAAAACGGAAATTATTAGACAAGGTGGGTCTAAAAACTACCTTTACTGACATTTTTGTAGTTGATTAGCAAAATATCATGTTAGTTTCAAAATTGTATCATAATTAATTAGAACTTTTAATTTTATTGTCATACATAAATATATATATATATATATATATATATATATATATATATATATATATATATATAAATGTACGACATATTCCATATAAATATATTTATGATCACTTACCCAAAATTTCATTGCAATATTTTAAACCGCTATTTCCAGAGTTAGTTACATTTTGATCGGTTATCGATTTGCACTAAGTCTGGGGAAAAAGTTAGTTTGGTAAAGACTTTTGTTATGTTCTGTCGGGTTCTTCGATACTCCGTTATACCAGTTTATTTGTGTAACAATTACAGCATTTGAACGTCTTATTTTACCAGATCGTTTCAAGGTTAAGTGTCTGACTCAACGTTGTATGTCGCCTGGGATTTCGACAGTAGAAGGAATTTGAAGTGTTTGTTGAAGGATAGGGCGATCTACCTTCACTGCGATAAGGCGATACAAAGAACGCGACGACGTGTCGTGTGCATATTGGTATTTCTAGGATTACATCCCAGTTAGATTGTTACGAAATCTGTTTATGCCCAAGGGAAAGGTGTGTTGTACATTTACTGTGCAAAAGAAAGTCCTTTGGAAGACCAATATCATTAATAAAAATCCAAAGGGAATGCAAAACACGAGATTAGCACCATGGAATATGTTTTTTAGAAACACATGTTGTTTACGAGTGTATCACTTCCAAGCTGAAAACGAGGCGTTTGTGTCTCAAGAAATACAGACTCAAGGCAGAGTTAAGATAACAGACGAGAAACACAAATCTTTATTTTTCGCCTTGGAATACAAAAACATTGTGTTTCCAAGATAGGTAGTTATATAAAGAAGAGGGAAACGATCACATGGTTGTTTTTTAGTACATAAAATGCAGTATAATCTTTTATCAAAATAAAAAAATACTTTAAAATTCATAAAACAAATTTGTCTTTTTGCGCACTACTTCCCCTCAATAGACACTGGTGCTTTAGTTGGCCCGTACTGTAACTAAAAACGTCTCCTGCCACTTGACGATGAAATCCGATTTCTGTATGTCAGCACGCACGATAATTGTAGAACGAGTTAATTAAGAGGGTTCAAATTTGATTGAAACTCTATTTTACTACGTCTGCATCAGTATATTTAAAAAATGGTATATTACACAGATATATTAATCGGTCCATTGGGATTGCCGATGTCGGTCTATTATTCTACATTACGTGCATTAATTTACATCTGCTGTTGACTACACTGACAGACATTTACAGTAATAACAATAAAATACTGAAATCAATAGAGTACTTTTTCATTGAAAAAGAGTAATTGCAATTCACTGTTGAACGGATAGTCATTATGGCAGGGTCTAAGTCCAACAGTCCTAAATCCAAAAATATCGTACTTGTTCAACATTACATCGAGTCATACAAACGTTGAAGGCTGAAATGTTTAGGGAAAGTGTGAGCGAAGAAAATGTTCGTTAGCACCTGGTATGCAGGGTGTTTACTAATATATCAATGTAATTTTATATTGCACCATATCAAATTAAGGTAATTAATGGCAAATATGAACATGCTGCGACGCCACGCCACGCGCTGTTATCGTGTGTATTTTCCTTGGATATTTCTCTCGTGTTGAACACGATAACACAATTAACATTCTTCAGGCTCTTGAGCATTGTTAATTTATACGGCAGCTGTATAGTTACGTAACATCTTCATGGTGTAAACTGTACTCGCGCTCTGCAGGCGCGGCGAACAGTGTGGTGGTCGTGGCGAAACTACACAATAGTAGGAGCATTTTAAACCCCGATTATACCGCCATCCGACCATTATACCGCATACTATACCGACCTTTGGAGTAGCAAATCTTGCCCGCTTTCGTTTTAGGGGTCCCCTGAAATCGGTATTAAAGTGTACCTCAAGAAAGCGGTCAATTCAGTAAAAACGAGCGGTCAAGGCATATTTATCCATAGGCCATATTTATCGTCTAATTGCATTTCTGTAATTAAATTATGTAATAAATTCTATTTTTGAGGTTTATCTATTACTTAATATTAAAGTGAGTTACTTAATATATGATGAGTTGATCATCCATTGTTTACACGATTATCCGGTTATCGGTAACAGGAAAATATAAACTTAACTCTTTATGTTTGTAGATTAATAATATTCTAATATTTACTTTTTATTGATAATTTTAAGAGGTTTTAAAATGATATATTTTATGCTTTACATGCTTTTATGCTTTAATTTATAGAGTTTACGTTATACAGTATATACATTATTAACAAAAATTTTTGTTATATAAATATTCATAAATGTATGTGTACATAAATGCTCAAGAACTTTAAACGTTAAACAAACAAAATAAGTTAGTAGCTGACATGTGAAATGACTAAATGTTCAAGTTTTACAAATATTCGAATTGTACATTTATACTGTTCATATTATAAATACTTTACCAACAGTTCGATTCTCAGAAACTACTTTACTTGCTGCTAAGTGTATTTCTCCCAATGATGAGTAGGAGCAAATATTCCTTCATTAAAAATTTGAGGCTACAGGATCGAATGCAAAATTCGTGATAAGTGCTTAATCAGAAATACGTTATTATAATGTAGAATATTTTAAAATACTCAAGTGAAATGTTCATTGCGAACCTAGAAAAATGGAATTGGATGTATTAAAACAAATATTACTTATGTTACATATAATTTTAAAGGAAAGTGGCAAAAGGTTTGCCGTTGTTTATACATATTACCGCGCGTTGAGAAATTAACTGCAGAGGTACAGGTAACTACAATCAGACCCTTGTACATCAGACCCCTGTACTTAGCATAGCAGGAAGCTGTCTATAAGCTCAGTAAAGTACCTAGTCCGATACATCATATTATGGAATGTGTTGAATGTTATCAATGACCACTGAATAATGTTGTTATGTCAGACAGTGATGATACAGTTGCAGGCATACTGATTAGAAAATAATCAGATGTACAGCAACTGTAGAATTTTGTATTTTCGTGTATTTTTTCAGACATTTTATATATTTTCACCATTTTTTAAAGAAAAAGATATCGCAAGGCTCTTTGAACCCAGAAAGCACATTATAAAAATAAATATACGTTTTTTGGAAGAATTGTAGTGTTTAAAAGTATACGTAAGCCATCGGGAAAATTTATAAACAAATTGAAAAATACTGTGGGTGACAATGTGTGTGACATATAACATATGAATAGCAGAAACGTTAGTAATTTTTCATACTAGGAATAATTTTCACTTGCTTGATATGTTAATGGGAATATAAAGCCCATCTTTAGATACTTGACCAAATCTGAATTGATCAGCAAATGTTTACATGGAAAGACGCAAAATCCCAGTGACTCACCACTAAATAACGTCTTGTGGGTTCGGTCGGCAAAAGTTTCGTTTGTTCGTCTAAAAACTCAGTTCAGGAGTTTATGATGCAGTTAAACACTCAGTGATGGCAACACTGTGAAGTGTAAACACGTTTGCGTATTGAAACTGGAGAAAGAATTGTGTTTCCGCAGTCCGACTTAGGATAGTTGACCAAGAAGCGACTGAACCCCATAAGAAGTTAGAGAGCAAAACACTACTGAAAAGGAAATTGGAGGAAAAAGATAACACAGCAGGGCCATCCTATACTCCAGCATGTACTAGAGGTAATACATTAAAACCTTATACGTGATTTCAGAAACTATATGGCTGAGCTTTTTTATATTTATTCAATTTCATACCTAGTAAAAGTTATCTTTAGTTTGTTTTAAACATGTTTTAAAATCTGAATAAAGATATTTTAATTCAAAATCCGTGTGTGAAATTAGTAGGATACATTCAAAAGATAGCCATCAAATTCATTACAATTATTATTATTTCTTTCTTTTCCATCAAGAAAGTAAAATAATAAAACCGATCTAAAATATTAATTTTAAATTCAAGGATGAGACTCATTACAACAACCTCTGCTTTGGAGGCCTTGTATTTTTCTTACAGAACGTTAAAGTTTATTGTAATAGTATAATGCTATTATTGTTTATATTTTGTTACAATATAGTATGTTATATTTTAAATATTACTATGTGTGTTTTGTCTTCAAGTCAGACTGAGCACGAGAAAGGCTTTGTTATACTCTATTTTGTTTTTAACATCTTTGTTTTTGTACTTGGTTCAAATTTGAAAAGGATATTTTCAGGAGGATTATTTTTTGGTTTGACTGTCAAACAAGAAAAAAAATCAGATGTATTACTTTCTTTAAGAAATACATTTCATTCTTTTTTAGAAAAAGTACTTTAAAGTTCATCGTTCCAAGTATAATGGAGGATCCAAACCCCCTTGTACCCCACTCTCGTATTACTTAATAGATGTGTAACTATTCTATTTAAAGTGAAGATTCTTGACAGACTATATTAAAATTTGAATTACTTCTATTGTTTGCATAAAAGTCACCCTAACTTACCATCACACGTAGGCTAAAGACCAGTGTATTTACGACAATGACTGGTTGAGTCATGCAGAGTTCGGTCACCCACGAACGGGATAAACAAACATTAGATGATGGGGTGACAATGGATACGGAAGTCGTGACTGATTGACCAGTCGGTCTACGCAGTTCCTCTTCCCGCAAGCAGGCCGCGCGCGGCCGTGCGGTTGTGTGGCGGCGGTGGAGGGGAGACCTTCAGTCAGTCGTGTCTCGGTAGAGTGAGTCTGAGTCAGTGAGTGAGTGTGTAGAGGAGACAAGCTTTAGTGCTCATGCCCGAGTACACCATCACCATGGCAGACCCAGGTAGGCAGTCACAACAACAGTACAGTCGCTACTCTTAGTTAGCAGTTAGTGGTGAGGTTTGAGGTTAGTCGATATGGCGGACACCGGCAATACGCAGCAACAGCAAGGTTAGTCAGTCACTGAGTTCCATTCCTTTTACAACTTCTAAAATATTAGAAGTACGCCTTCGCGCATTTAAAAGTTTTAATGAAAATTTAGTGAAGTGATTTATTATTGAGATGTTTATTTTCATTTACTAATACAGATATATCAGTGTTATCATTTTATGTTTGACCAGATAACACAATTGCCCGTAATCACTAGGATTCTGTTGCTTAAATAATATTCCGTGGTTCGGGTGCTCCCGCATTGCCTTAGTTTACTTAATATTTATTAATTTTAAACAGGTCTGCGTTATTTCATCAAAGAAATTATGTATACTTTACTGTATTTTAGGGTTTTAAATCTCTGGAGTGGTTGTAGTAGAATAGTACAGAATTTTATGCCCAAAACCTGAAATTTAGAAAAGGTACTTGTGTGTTGATTAATCCGTTAACAGTTACATGCAACGATTTAATAAGTCACGCTTTAGCTTTTATGATTTGGAGAAATCAGTGGGGTATAGCAGTTTTGTATTATCGTAAATTTACTCTAGATAATCCGTACTTAACGGTGATATAATTTAAAAATATATATTGAACATAGTGCTTGTATCATGATTCCAATATCGTGATCTGGAAAGTTGGATTGACAGGATGTTGACCTCGTCGCTGTTGTACGTAGAGACGGCAACGTGTTTATTCTGGAGCCAGAAATACCTGTGGCGGTTGGCGTTTGTTGGGAAATGGTGTGGCTGTGAGGTTATGTTATGTTATTCCAAAAACTCATCATTGCTAAAGCAGGCAGAAAATAGTTTCAAGTTGTTTGAAACTATTTTGAACTATGTCCGATTTGAAAGTCTTATCCCAATCAATTAAATCTTGTATTGTAATAGAGTTATCAATGTCAACTGTGGAAGGAACATTGCGTGTGAAGATATCTTTACATCAAAATTAAACGATAACGTATTAACCCTCCAACTGGCAGTCATTTTTTCCTGTAGTGGCGGCATGTTTTCGAGCCTCGTGCAAGGGTTTTTTAAAAAATTTATTAAAAATATAAATTAAAAGTAATATATATAGAAGTATATATTTTTTGTGTTCAGAATTAAACATATAATAATATTAGTATTTAAATTTGGCCTTAAAAAAATGTTTACTAAAATTTTTTTTCCATGAAATTCAAAATTTACATTTTTTTTTTTTTATTTGGGGGGGACCATACCTAGCAAACCAAGTTATAGTAAGAAAACTATAAAAGTGAGAGTACCATTGTGTGTCAAATTTATTCTAGTTTCAGAAACACATAAGCATTATACAAATTTATGAAACTATAATAACACTATATAACAAAAAGCAGCGATGCGCATAAATTGTGAAAATAGGGTGTATATGTAAGAGTTTGCTAATAAAAGTTTTACTAATACAGTTTTACTTCTATACATGTTATATTGCATATTTTATTACTCAGAATGAAGTAAACTATACAGCAGTAGTAAAATAAATTCCATAACTTTTTTTTGAAGAGTCGAAAAAAGTTTCATTTTGCATTACTCAAAAATTTTGCGAAAAAATTTTCGAGAAATTTATTTATTCTAAAATATATTTATTTGCACTACTGCAATATTTAACAATTCACCACACACTAAACACAACACTAAAACACAAATAAACCTACTAAAACTTACTAATAAACACGACTCGTCACATCAACAACTCAGACGGCATCGACAACATGGCGGTCACATCTTTTACGTTCCAAACTACGAACTTGGTACGTTGCAACTACAATATAAAGAGGAATAAAACTATAGTATTCCTTAGGCTTTTTTCCCCCGAATCCAATGGTGCATGAATCGAATCGATACGTTGCCGGAATATACTGTTATGAGTGATTATGCAAGGCAATGTTTGTTTATCAAAATTTTGACGAACAACAATCCGCTAAGGGTTATGTTTATCAAAATTTTGATAAACAACAGTTGGAGGGTTAATGTACCTTGGCACTCGTGACTGTTTCGTTCTCAGGGAGAAAGCGGGCCACTTACCGTTCAGACCAACCGTCGTTGGAGTTTTAGCAGAAGCGTGTTGAAAATACGAAGTAATTTGGGCTTGAACCAATAATTTCCCTCGATAGGTAAACCCCTCTTGCATATTCATTCCAAGGCTTAGCAATGCGTTTCCTAAATCCAAGGAATGAAATTACAGTCGATAACTGTTAAAATAACTCGAATAAAACTTTAGCAATGAATGAAAATGAACTATTCCGTGGAGTATCGAAGGCGTTAAAACAATTTATGTAACCCATAAATTCTGTAACTTTATGATTTAATTAAGCTTACCTTATATTCATTCAAGATAAGTGTTACTTTAATATGAACAAAATAACATCCGTGCCTGCAACGCGAGTCATACCGGACTGCGCTTACTTGTTTTGCTGCCTTTTGGATTTGCAAGAGTTTGGTCAAAATAGATTTTAATTAAATGTTTTTGTTGTTATTGTGTCTATTTAATTTACCTTTGTGATACTCAAAGTCGCAAAAGTAAATAAATTGTTGTAGAATATTTTAGGAATTGTCTACGTTCTTGTAGTCTTTCATATTAAAACGTGTCATAGACTTGTGTCGTTTAATTGTATGAAACTGAATTCGTCGTTCGGTTTCAAGTTTTCTTAAGGGGGAAATACTGAAAACTTGAGAATATACTAGAAATTATACTCTAAGAGTTTAGAACTTGTGACAGACAGATCTTGATGTGAGGTTTGAGTGTATCAGTGCACGTGCGCTCAAGTCCTCATTGACATTTCGTGGATTATAAACAAGCCATTTAAATTTATAAAGTTGATTTACAATGTAATGTTCACAAAATGAGAATCCTTTTAGATAAAGATGATTTTGTTCGTGAACGGCCAGTAGACAATTTTATTATACTGAACTATCATGTTGGACCAGCAATTTAAAATGATAGTGATTTATTTCATTCTTAGATTTGCATCTAAGATATTTAAAGTTGCTTGATTAGCAGTTTGAAATAATAACCTTGACATTCAAAGTTTAAATATATTGAATAAGTAAATTAAGCGAAAAGTAATGGTGGTATGCTGATTTTTGGAACAGTCTGCTGTTGAGAATCGAACAAACACAACGATCACAAATGACTCATAAAATCAAAATTTGATTCGTCATGATTTCTCATTTTAGTATATATACCGAGTTTGTCGTAATACACTATAAGATAGGCCAATACTTATATCTCGGGCCACACCCAGACTACTGTTGTTGGGAAACCATAAAACACTCACACAATGAAAGATAATAAGAAGCTATAAAACAGACAACAGATGATATACGCAATGTTTATCTAGTAGACTATAAGTGAGCGACACGACACACGATACACATCCGATATGGGTCTATTTTTTTATAATTGATTATGAACTTTAATGTTCGAACGTTTAATGTGGCATTGAAAAATAACGAATCTTTAATATCCATAGTTCCGCTAGCGTGCATTGTGTACTGTCTTGTTCTATACCATGACTTTGTTTACCTCTTCAATTACAGCATTGCGACTCCACAGGGCTCATTCTTTAGTGGCACTGGCCCATCCTCCAGTGACACCACTATATCAACTAATAATAGAACTACCGTATCTCAAACCAAGATCGCGCTTATGTGTGACAGAGCACATTCGTGTCGGCTTATTCAAGTTCGTTCATTTATTAAGTTCCTGCTTTGTCTAATTTTTATCGCTTACAAGACATACAATATTGCGTAGGATGTTGGTATTTGAATCACAGTCACAAGCACAAGTTATATTGCGCCGTCAAACTCAGTTTGATCCATGACTTGCATCATATGAATCTTGAGATGGTGCTGTCAAATGATTAAAACTAGCTCCCGTAACAAAATACAGTTATATGACACAACAGTAAATGACGAAAGATGTCTCATTGATATCGTTAAAAATTAATAATATAGTAGAGTATTTTGTTTTGTCACTTAATTAATTGTTTACGCGGGAAAGGAGGGCCTAAATTGTTAATAGACTAGAGACATAACAATTCAAACCCAGACGTCGCACTGAGTGAGGTTATGTTAGAACCATGGGTGTATACAAGGGGGATCAGGGGGGCTCAAACTCCCCCCCCGACATTTTTTGAAAATAAACATTAAAATTACACCCAGTAGTTTCCACGAAAGAAAATTCCCAAGCTCCTGTTTATTTTTAGGATATTTTATATTTTTTAAACTACCCAGTGTGTCAGTCCTCTCCGAAATAATTTTATATCTACGGAATTGGTTAGAACAGTTACGAGATTTCGTTAGTGATGCGCTTGTAAATCCACTAAATATGCATTAAAAATACATTGCAACTCTTGTTAACTAAAACATAGCAACTTTGAAATATTTTAGTTTTTATTGCTGACATGTCCTGAACACAGTCCCGTAATCTTGGTAGTATATAGCTACAGAATTTCGCAGTAAATAAATCTATAAAACAATGTATGCAGGTGCCATCGTGCTGCCCGATATCCATTATTATTGTACATACTGTACTCACAGCGTTGAATTGCTCCAACAGGTAAGAAACGAGGAAAATGGTGTTAAAGAATGTATTAATACAGGGTGGAGCGCGGTAATTTGCTGATTTGGAAATGAAATAAAAAAATTATGAACCTCAGAAAAAATTATTTTTTATTTTAATTACATTGAACAGTGAGGGAGTTTTTAAATTACATGGTTGTAAATAATGTATCTGGCATATGTTGACCTTCGGCATCCACACACTGCTGCATACGTTTTCTGAAGTTTTCATTAACTCTAACAATCATGTCGACTGGTATTCTGCCAATTTCAGCCTCAATATTGTTCCTTAGGTCTTCCAAGGTGTTGGGACGGTTGATATACACCTTCGACTTCAGGTAACCCCAAAGGAAAAAATCGCATGGGGCTAAGTCTGGTGAGCGTCAGGGCGTGAGGGCCAGTTCACATCACCCCTCAAAGAAATAAGCCGTCCAGGAAACATTTGCCTCAAACAATTGGTAACCCTCGCTGTGTGTGCAGTAGCATCATCCTGTTGGAACCATGTATCCTCTAATTGCATTGCCTCAAGAGCCGGCTGAAAAAAATCCTGTATCATAGTCAAGTACCGTTCGGAGTCCACAGTTATGGCACGACGGTTATGATGAAAAAAGTAAGGGCCAATGATGCCTACTCGTGATATGGCGCACCACACAGTGACGTGGTCCGAATGCAGAGGTCTCTGGTGGACTTCTCTGGGGTTTTTTCACTCCAGTAGCGCATGTTTTGCTTGTTAACACACCCACTGAGGTGAAAATGTGCCTCATCAGAAAAGAACACAATTGTGTCACACGGTATAGTTGCAAGCATGTCTTCACAAGAAGTACGCCGAGTCAAATAGTCCCGTGCTGACAATTGATGGACCAAGCACATTTTATACGGGTGAAATCTCAATTCATCATGAAGAATCCGGTGGAGAGAACGTCTTGAAATGCCAAGAGCAAGTGATTGCTTCCGAGCAGAGCGTTTTGGAGATTGCAGTACTGCTGCTCTAACTCTATCGATGTTTTCCGGTGTTGTAATCCTTCTCTGAGGCCCCCTTCGTACACATAACACATTCCATGCTGTTCTGAATGCAGTTACCCAATTTACAATTGATTGCCCACCAGGAACACGTCCGCGTGGGGGAACAGCGAATCGTAAACGAAAAGCACGTTGCACTGCAATGATCGAGTGGGCATTTGAAAAATACGCTTCAACACAAAACGACCTCTCCTCTCGTGTCCACTGCATGATGGCAACTGGAACGCGGAGGAATACAAATCTCCCGTCAGTCACTATAAGCCACGCTCACTCTCCCCTCTCTTCGACCAACAGTGCCGCCACAGCCTGCAGTGCAAAAAAGCAAATTACCGCGCTCCACCCTGTAGTTTGAAACAAATACCTTTTGACAAATCCAATATGGTCATGATTAATTCAAAGTATTGCTGTTTTTACTAGTTACAACTTTTAAAAAATTACAATTTATTTTTAACGTGTTAAATGTTTCAAGGTTAGTGCATTTTAAAACCAAGTTTAAAAAATATGTATTATAAAAAAGAAACATAACTAAATATAAAATGCATATTTATTTTCCTATAAAAGACGGTGCCTTATTCATACAAATATTTAAAACGTCACTTTTCGAAACGTTTGCTACTGTTTATTTTATGCGAATTAGAAAACTACTTCTGGTACGTGAATGTCATTTACTAACAAATACATGTACTGTCAAGTGAAAGTGTTGAAAAATAGACCATTGTTTCAATAAACTCTTTGTAAATAGTTGTTGTCTAGATCGGTCGATATGTTGTATTCATGTCCAATTATTGAAGTATTGATGTCGTGTCGATCTCAATGACACTGAACTGAAAACGTAATAAAAACAGATAGTCATACAATAATAGCCGCAACCATCAGAACTGTTTTTTTCTCCTTTTATTGTCCGTTCCGTGAACATAATATCCTCCTACAAGCTGCAACAGTAGATTTGACGTGGTTATACATAATTGTAATTGTAGTGTGCTGATATTTTATAAAGTTTACTTCTGTGTCGTACCGCGTATTGTCGTAACGAAATGTAACCACGTTATTTTCCAGGAGCCGAGAGTTTATAAGCAATATAACTTTTTTAGAAATGTGTAGAGGAATTTCTTAAAAACAAGATTGCCAGCTGTGCTATTGTTGGTGGAGATCGAAATTGGGTGGATCAAAAGGGTTACAAATTTCAAATGATAGTTTTCTTGTCACTGTTCCAACTTAGACTATGCACTTATAGTCTGCCCTAAACTATCTAAATAGTTCAGGCTTCAGCACCAGCCAACGGATTGTCTGAAAGTTTCCATTTTAGTCAGATATATCGTTTTAAGTGCAAAATATATAATCTAAAAAAAATATCGTTTGAAGTATTTTTACCAATTTGGTATCTCCCCATTTCGATCACCACCATGGCTTACAAACGATATCGTTTCCATAAGAAATTCGTCTGCTTACTTCATGAACACTTTTTTTGGCAAATAAAATGCAAATTGGCTCATAATCTTCCTGAATATTACTGTAGTAAGACAAAATCCGTCAATATTTTTTTGATTGGGGTTTTTTTTTATAGAAACTTAGTAGATTGCGTTTACAGAGTATACAATATAAATTAATAACTTTCAACTTTAAAAGTGGGAACCATGCGTATTTTTGATTCATATTACTATTTTGTGTACAGATTCTGTTCAAATAAGGATTCAAGTCCTTAACAAGTTATACAACTGATAAATAAAAAAAGTTAACTCAACATTCAATAACCTAATAACCCCCTTAACTAATTGAATAAACCCTTCCACCATATAATTTTGTAGTTACTCAATGTGTAAAAAAACTATTTCTTGTTTGTGTAAAATTGAAGTTTCATACAAAATTAAAGTGTACAGGTATACTCTTTCTCGAGATACCTTTCCACATGGTATGACTTTTGATCATTAATTTGGGTTTCATAGCAGTATTTAAATAATAAGAGTCCACAAAACAAGTCACCATGTGGTATGTGTTTGAATAGTTACACTACACGTGTTACTATGTCACACGTTAAAATGTCATATGGTCGTATTCAGCTTGCGTACAAATGTATTTATTCAGGTCACGGTATAATTGTCAACATGGTTACCTAAAAGACCAGTGTAATAAAAATATTCGCTAACGCTCAGACAAATCCCGTGGTGTGATTCACCATAAGTGTTCCTCGTACAGAAATGATACTTCATGAGCAATTTCAAGTTCGTTCTTGATATATCGTGCGGACAGACATACAGATTGACAGACAGACAGCCAGACTAACAAACAAACAAGCATAAGCCCAATCTAAATATCCCGTCTGGCTCAGTACGCAGAAAGGTGAGTCACATGTGGCCATATCAAACTGAAAATACATTAATTGTTTAAATCTTTAAATTGAGCAACACTGATGGGGACATTACCTCTCAATGTTGGCATGCCAATATAATCGTAAACATATAGAAACACCATAATATTGAAATCTCATCAGACAAAAATTGTTATTAGCATATAAATTTTTTGTAAAAACTTATTTAGTTGCAATTAAGTCGAAATTATCTTTGTAAAAAAAATTACTTGTAGCGGTTCAATTGAATACTTTGATAATGTAAACTACCAACATCTTGAAACCTTAAGAGTTACCAAAAAGGAAGTAACAATAAATTGTTGCTTAAAATTGCTACGCTATCTGGAAATGTTTCATTGGTTAAGACTGGCAAACGAACTCATCCAAGCTATATACAGATACTGTGTCCGTACCAAATTTAGTATATATGTGTTAAGAACTGCGGTAGTTTATAGTCAATTATTTCCGCAATGTAGTATACTACTTGAAACTTTGTACGCCCGCTATCTGAAAATCTTGCGATGTACAAAAACACGTAAAAAGAAAAAGTTATTTTCCATAGCCTGAGAATTTTAAAATCTTGTTTGTTCTTTCACTGTAATGCATAATAGTGCATAACTTATATATAACAGAGCCATGATACAGGCCCCCCTCTGCCATAATTTTCTGAAACTTGGAAAAAACTTACAAATATGATACGTTACTAGTGAAGAAAAATGCCACAACCTATTTGTCTCTTGAGCGATTTCAATTAATGAGGTACCGTTGGTTTTAGAATAAAATTTAGAACATTTTTTTTATTCTAGTACATTTTTTATAAAGAAGTTGTTTTTAAGAAATTCATTACCATAGATTTTAATAAGTCGCCATTTTAAATTTTGTCGACTAAAATGGTTATTTTTTAATTGACAATCTTTACTAGATTAGCACATGTAGAAAATGTTAACTTTCTACTTTTAATCGTTGGTTACAAAAAAGTTTTAATGTAAAAACAGACGGACAGAGAAAAACCTACGCATTTTAGGAGATACGAGTACCTTTATAAGAGCTTTTTGGTTTGTTTTGACCTCCTGAAGTTTGTCGGTATGTTTCATTTACACTTTGTATATTATATTCTTTGCTCGAATGCGATTGGCCATCATTTGACAAAAACTTTTATTCATTAATACTGGCTAACGAACTCATCAAAGCTATGTATAAATACTGCCTTTGTATCAAGTGTAGAATAGATAGACATTTTAAAAATTGCGGCAGTTATCGTGTTCACAAGCTCATGTTATGTTACATGTACCTATATATTATAATATACTATAACCTATATATTATATTACCTATATATAACTTTTTGTGATTCAATATGTATATAGGCTATATATTCGGATTATGCTATTTTGGACTTTGGGGGTCATGATCGGAAAATAATATATATATATTTATTTATTTATATAATATATATATATATATAATTTGAATAAATAGCGTAATTTAATTTCAATAAACACTGAATAACAAAATGTATTTGCTCCGGGACTCGAACCCGGATCTCTTACTTGACGGTTGGTGTCCCGGCGGAGCAAGTACTTTTTGTGATTCAATATTTATTGAAATTGTATATAGGCTATATATTCGGATTATGCTATTTTGGACTTTGTGGGTCATGATCGGAAAAAGATCTCTTGGTAATTCCGTCATGAGGGCAATTACAGTAGGCAGATTTCTATGAAACGTACTTCAAATGCTTGTCAGCCAAAGTGATTAGAGTGATAAGCATCAACATCGAATTCGTGTTGCTTATATATAAATTAACATTTTGCAAAAGTTCATTTTACAAGTTAGTTCGTTCTAGAGAAATCGTGCGGGTAGACAGACGGACACACAAAAACGTAAAGTAAGTAAAAGTAAAGTAAATCACATTTTAACATTTTTATAGTTTTTATTTTTAATGTGTACATTTCAAATTCGAAGAATTTATGTTCAGGTACTACAGTCATATAAATGCGTTAAAAGGTTATTTATTTTTCTTAACTATATTAAACACTCATTTATGCTTTATTACTAATACAGAAACAAAATGTTTCCATCGCTTCGACTTCACCAACGCTCACAGAATAAAATAGCTATCAATTTTTTTAGAACATTATATTAGAACACACCACTTTAATACCGTCATTAAAGTTAAGTGATATTTTTCAGCTTTTACGCTTAAACGAAATATATACTGTAGTTACAGATTTACTGTCTATATTAATCAGAGAGCCTAATGCACATTTCACAATGATATCGGTAGTAATGGGTACCTGAGATTGTGTTAAAAGAATAGGAACAGAAATTATTGCTGTTATAATGTAATTAGGATGCATTAGATGTCGCCTCACTCCAATCGGTTGACTTGTAACTAACAAGCCGCGACAGAATATAACGATAGTAGGCTATATCTATGATAAGCTCGTACGTGTACTGTACATGTCACGTGGGAGTCCTTGAACTACTCATTGTTCTTCAGCGAATTGCTGCCATATCGTGAGTTACACATCACGCGTGGCCTGACTACGATCGGTTAACTTGTAACTAACGAGCCGCGACAGAATATAACGATAGTAGGCTATATCTATGATAAGCCCGTACGTGTACTGTACATGTCACGTGGGAGTCCTTGAACTACTCATTGTTCTTCAGCGAATTGCTGCCATATCGTGAGTTACACATCACGCGTGGCCTGACTACGATCGGTTAACTAGTAACTAACGAGCCGCGACAGAATATAACGATAGTAGGCTATATCTATGATAAGCCCGTACGTGTACTGTACATGTCACGTGGGAGTCCTTGAACTACTCATTGTTCTTCAGCGAATTGCTGCCATATCGTGAGTTACACATCACGCGTGGCCTGACTACGATCGGTTAACTTGTAACTAACGAGCCGCGACAGAATATAACGATAGTAGGCTATATCTATGATAAGCCCGTACGTGTACTGTACATGTCACGTGGGAGTCCTTGAACTACTCATTGTTCTTCAGCGAATTGCTGCCATATCGTGAGTTACACATCACGCGTGGCCTGACTACGATCGGTTAACTTGTAACTAACGAGCCGCGACAGAATATAACGATAGTAGGCTATATCTATGATAAGCCCGTACGTGTACTGTACATGTCACGTGGGAGTCCTTGAACTACTCATTGTTCTTCAGCGAATTGCTGCCATATCGTGAGTTACACATCACGCGTGGCCTGACTACGATCGGTTAACTTGTAACTAACGAGCCGCGACAGAATATAACGATAGTAGGCTATATCTATGATAAGCCCGTACGTGTACTGTACATGTCACGTGGGAGTCCTTGAACTACTCATTGTTCTTCAGCGAATTGCTGCCATATCGTGAGTTACACATCACGCGTGGCCTGACTACGATACCCGAACTGCCGTCTCTCTCTGTCGTTCACTTTATTTATGGTGAGTCAACGCATAACAAGATTTAATGTTGCACGTTGTATTGTGTTTTTAAGTAGTTTGATGCAGCAGTACAATATTTAAAATATTTTTTCTCTTAAAATACAAGGCTTAAATATTTTAGGAATGAAATTAAAGATGTTTGTTTTATGAATTTTCACAATTTTTGTGATAAATTATTGGACTTTCAAATTGTGAGTAAATTTATTTAAAACGTGCCAACTATGATTCACCAACTTCGAGTGAGTTGCCCGTACTATACAACATGATTAATTTTAATCTTAATAAAGTTAATATTAGCCAGCCTTTTAGTTAACTAATACCCAACGGTAATGTGTTTGAAACTAACATAAGATGAGAGAACAGAAGTACGTTACTCAAGAATACAACTTACACATTAGTAAAGTTATTTCATTTATAACATTTCAAGATGAGATAGATAACACCCGTATTGTGATAACGCTATATAATTAACGCACGAATACATTGCACTGAATTCTCATTCCCCATCTTCGTCTCGGGTATTCGATTGGTTAACTTCCGCACTGAAAACTAGATTTTGTGGAGTAAAAAAATAAGTTAATCGTAAAAGAGCCACACGATGGTTTAAAAACTGCATATATTGTTTCGAAGTATTTTGTGTTTTTGATTGGAAATGTAGATTTTTAATGTGTTATAATTCCACCCTAACTAACCAAAAGTGGGACTATAATATGCATAATATGTTAAAGCTAATTAAGTACAATATATTTGTTTATACTTATATTTATTTGATATATGTATCCTTTAAGCAAAAATATCAAAATTGTTCTATTACAATTTTAATTTAATTACTTTATCTTATTTTATTTTACATTAATCATAGTGTCCAAGAATCTTTGTAATAGGCTATGTAGCATTCGTAAAAAATATTCACGACATTATCATTAGGTACTAATAGGTCAAGTGCTAAATGCTAATTTGCATTGAATAAGCACACAACCTGAATTTTCTTGAAATCGGTATAGGGATTTTTGCTAAAAAAGAATTTTATCTCCAGCCGTGATAGAGATCCAGATGGGAGGGCATAAACCCAACAGTCAGACATGTTAATCAGTGTTAAAGTTAGCGCTAGCAAGCCATACATAGAAATTCTCTCTTTGTCTATTTGTGAGATAGAGACATAAGTACAATTTGTGTGTATGATTGTGTATGTTATACAGTGCAAATTGGTTCTCGATTCCGTACTATAACTGTTAAGCTAAATCTACCGACCTTTGTGTGAAACATGAATAGACAAGGAGAAAACATCGTTGCTCTTGATGTATGTTTGTTTATGCTTAGTCATTTATTGAGATGAACATTTCGGAATTGTGTTTAAAACGATATATATATATATATATATATATATATATATATATATATATATATTTATGTACATATACACTACAAATATTCTCGATTTTAGTAGTTTATGCACGGACCGAGTTTCAAATTACTTTTACACCGTAATTATTACTGGAAAGATGTAAAAAAGGTCACTGGAACAGCTGTTTAAAACGTGATACGATACCCAATTCATGGAAATATTACAACACTTACAAGTTCGATAACTACTCCCAATTACTATCCTCCTATGTATATTAATTACTACTAATAAAATAGTAATGTGTTCGGGGGCAGGTTTGGCTTTGCGAATCACATTGCAAAAATATTCATTAAGAGTTTTATATGGAACCGAGTACGAAGGTGTGCATTAAATATTAATGAGTGTGATGAGTACAGTACTATGATTGAGTTGAGTGAGATTTATTCTGTTACTGCCTGAGATTGACTGATATGACTGTTATGTAAACTAGTGACCCAAGACAATCGAGGAACCCTCCAGTTTCACGTGGAATCAAAGCACGTGAATTATCTCATCTGTATAGGTTGGATGAATCCACATTTAAATCTCAAATTCGTCCATCCATCACGTCACGTGACACAGGAAGAGTGATCTGAAATAGATTACGTGTCAGATATACTTGCAGCCATCTTTTTTGCTCACTTAGGACAAGAAGCTGAGGAAACCCCTTATTGACATTTGTCCTAAAAACAACCTTTGCCCTAGGTTCCAGATGAGATTTCAGGATGGGCAAGGTGGTGGACTTCTTTCGAGATTCCATGAGGATAAGAGTATCATATCTCAGTCTCAGTCTTGTCACCTTGGACGAAGAGGAAACGCTCTGTTCCAGCATCTTAAGTCAAAACGGGTAGCATCTCAAGTCAATACCGAGACTGTAGTCAACAGCTTTTAACAGAAGGAGTTCCACCCATTCCAACCTTTGCCTTCTGAAGTAAAGATGGTCTGCAGTTGTCTTTTACCCCAATATCTTGAGGCTCCTGGAAATCCATAATTGTCCAGGTATAATTGACACGTCGGTTTTTGATGTACCCTATGTAGGTTCAACCGTTGAGTATAAACCAGCCGGAAGTGAACCCTTACCCCTTCACACGAACCATGTTAACTTCAAATAAGATCTGGCTTCATATAGCTGAACTACGACTATGCCACCAATCCCAGAGGCTCTCATGAGTGCCTTAGATTCCCCCAAGGACTTTGCCGCAAGCAGGCGGCTCCCAACCGCAACAATGGAGTTGACTACGCTTGCACAGTCTCGATGTCGCAATCACTTCCTTCGGTACATTACAGCGCAGGAAGGCAAGTGGATTGCAAAGCCGCATTCATTGTTTCCGTAAGAGTATTAACTGAGCCGACAGATAATACTCTTACTGTATTCGTTGAAAGTGGAAGAGCCTTGTCGATCGTTTTTGCAGCACGTTTACGTTAGCACAATCATGTTCCCAAATTGTAACAGAGAGGCAATGAAAATAGACCCAAGATCATTAACCAAGGGAACAATGTATGTAGATAAAATTGAGTGACTTTTTTGTTTAACTCGTGTAAGTATAACTAAAATATAGTCAGTTGGTTTTGTTGGAAGAAGTAGGTAGTATCTTTTGTGATAGTTATCACTTCAGTTGAAGTATTAATCATTTAATTCTCATGGAATGTACATGTAATTTATCTAGAATACTAGAAAATATAACAATAAGTGTGGAACGCTATGTGCATTGCGAAAAATCTTTTTTAATTTTCAATTCATAAAGAAATCATTGGTGAATTTTTAAACATTTGAAAGATGTTCAAATTGGAAGAAAATGGTGTATTAAGATGTCCAATAAGCTTAGTCAAAATATTTATGAAATATATTTTTGTACCAAATTGTTTGTTTGTTTGTTGTCCAGCGTTTCTTTCCACAGTTTTTGGCGATGGAAAAACATTCTTACGGGATTTACATCTAATTAATATCTAGAACTTCTTTTGAGGTACAAATTTGTATTACAAAATGTTCAGGAAATATTGTAAGCATTTTAGAACATATTTGTTCTGTATGAATAGCATAGTTAAAGTTTAAATGGACGCCATATTGAAACGAAGTGGTATAACAAGTAGGCCAACGAACTTCATCGACCTATTTTTAATGATATAGACATGATACATAATCATAGTCGATATGAGATCAATGTTTGTACCAAGTTTGAACTTGTTTCAACAGCCCTTTTCACCAGTTCTTGGTAATAGAATAAATTGTTTGGTATTTTTATGTTTTATTAATATTTTGAAAACCGCTCGATACAAAACAACAAAATGTAATGGTAATGGCTAATGGGACACTAGTTTTACTCGATATCAAATAATTGTTTGAGTTTGATGCAATTGTTTCTTGATTAGCGGACAGAGCACATGGTATATTTTGATATTCAGAGTTTACTTTTATTGATAAACAATTCAAGAATTCAGCTGTCTCTGGGTGTTTTAATGACCTGCATATGTTATCGATTCGTAACCGACCTACGCAGACATATTGATAAGAGTATCAAAATGTTTGCCTTCCGGTTGTGCCGGACTGTTGATATTGTTCCATTACATAGAGGCACAGAAGTAATGAGTGCACATTAAACAATACAGTTATCATGTTGGATAGTTCACGCATCTCTTTATCAAATACTATTTTAACGTCGTGGTGAGAGATGGGTAATTTGTGTGACAATGGCGTAGTTTATAAACTAGGAACCTTAACCTGAATTGTGCGTCGCTGCTTTTATGTTTTGTTCATATTTACCTTTACTGTAACTAAAGGTGGATCTCCTCCCTCCAAATGAATGTCGTCATCGTTCATGCCAACAACTGACAATCTAGAGTTCTGCAAGCCTTGAATTTCAAACTGTCATTACACACAGTGGTGGTTTTCCATGTTTCTAAAATGTACATCGCATTAAAACTGTCCACTTCGTAACTAATTAAAGATGCATTTTACTTTTCGATTCCAATGAATAAAATTCCTATAGTCGCTGGTGAGGACTTATTACTCAATGTGCAAGTGATTAGGTCGAAATAAGATACGCGTATTGTTACTATATTATTGAGTGACATAGATATGACTTGCCACAACCAGACAGGACATGTGTCAGTAAAGTTAGACGTTGACCACTGACTGTTCGTGACACCACTTGAGAAGTTGACCTTCCTTCTGGATTCCTTTAGAGTGACTCGGTTGTCGTCAGCTAATGAATGGAAAACTACGATTTCGTTGTTTTAGAATCCACTGAAACACTGCATTAATGCGTTTATTGTTGGTGGCGCAACGTTAAAATTTGAAGAGACTGAAGTGTTGTGCCAGCGTATGTCCAGGAACTGATATACGCCGATGGGAGTGCCGATGGCCGAGCGGTCTAAGACGTCGGACTATGAGTCTTGAGTTAGAGATAGCGCAGGTTCGAATCCTGTCTGTGACCGTTGCACTTATTTTTTATCAGTACCATCTATCTTGTACTGTATCGACTCTCTTCCTTGTTATGTTTGCAAGATCCTCGCACAGGCTAGTGGCCCATGAGGACGGGCACAATAAGGCATAAAAAGTGATTGGCTAAAAAATATTTTTTAGTTAAAATTTAATAATACCTATTTTAGTGAGATTAAATATTTATCACAACGTATTAATAATAAATCCTGGGTTTACATTCAACCAAAAATGCCATAAAAAATATTCCGAGATGTATTTTGTCGCAGGCATGTGACTATTTTATTGAATTATTTTTATTGGGCATCCT
Source organism: Homalodisca vitripennis (assembly GCF_021130785.1). NCBI lineage: Eukaryota > Metazoa > Arthropoda > Insecta > Hemiptera > Cicadellidae > Homalodisca > Homalodisca vitripennis. The sequence continues at coordinate 80,341,881 of NC_060211.1, forward strand.
TCATTAACTGAGTTTTTTGTTATTTTGAAAATACACCTTAGAAAATACAAAACCTGTTCGATATCGAAGTCGGAGAAATTTATTATTAGTATACATTAGTCGGTTTTACGTATTTGGTATAAATCCAAATAAATACGATAAAAAGCGTTCTTCTGTTCTGTACCACGAGAACCTTACGTATCCAACAATATTTGATGTTTAACTAGGCGCAATAACATCTTATCAGTAAAAGTCAACAAGAATGCAGGTCTCCGGAACAAGTGAGTGAATAGATTGTAGCTGTACAATAATTGATTCCAACTGTACATTTTAAAACTAAAGATTTTGTACAAATGTGCTACTTACAACTGACGGTTATCGTGGTTTTTTTACCCCACAAGACTTCACAATTTCTTGTCAAACGACCGTAAGCAGTCCTCTCTATATATTGGCTGCAGCTTCACTATACAGCAAGCTACGGAGAAGGCTGACGTTAACGCTTTCTATTAATTTTGTCTGTCAGTATATGTGCTTGAGTTTTACTAATAAGCTTTGAAAGAGATCAAATCTGCACGACTGCGACTGCGACTGCCCACTCAGTATTGTGCGTCACACTACCAGATACACCGGAATGTGTGACCGAGCAGTGGGCCAGTGAAGCAGATAATGGCCGGGAAACAGTAACAGTAACCCAGTTGTCGCCTCGCCCGTGGCCGCGCGTTGGTCTCAGGGACTCTCTGTACAATATAACCGGCCAACTAGAACTAGGATATGTCGTACAGTGTGAGCAAGCCTGTCACCTGCTGCTGTCAACCTTTGTCACATTCAGATGTGCGCTGTTGCTATCTTTGTAGCTGTAGCAACTGTTTGTGTGTACATATTCCATTTGAGATAATTACGATCTCTAATTATTGTAACATGTGTTTATCGTGTAAGATTAATGAAGATATAATATAATTTAAAATGGAGAAGTCTAAAAGAATTAATTACAGTTATTAGTTTACAGAATATCGAAGAGTTGTACATGTTTGAAGGATAGATTGTTGTTGCTAGCTTTTAGAGAGAAGTATGATATGGCCACTAAATAATCTCGTTTTATACTTTGCGAAGTGCATATTTATATTGATAGGATGGCAGTATCCGTTTATCTTTACACCTTTTACACGGACAATATTTTGAGCAAATGATATGACGTTGCGTCGCTCTAGCGTGTTGTGTAATGATAGCACGTGAAACAAGTGTCGGCACTGAACAAGAACCACTGATGGACACGTTACGTAACGCGTGAGTCATGTATGTATCTATTACTCACTTGTTGTTGTTCCTGGTATAAAATTATGTTAGTGGTGTATTTTCTTGATAAAGTACATTTGAAAATAGTTACAGTTTTATATTATTCTTTGCAAAATGTCCCGTAACTCTCTGAACAAAGGTATAATATGTTATTGTTCAGGTCAAGACAGACATATTTTACCATATGGACATGGATCTCCGATGCATAGTTTCTCATCTGTCTGTCTGTATGAGGTTTTTATAAAAAAAATATCTTGTAAACTAATTAATTAAATTATACCAAATTTGGCTAAAATTTTTATGATAACAAGGCCAGTTACGGAAAATATATCATGACATTTTCTTTAGTATTTTTAAAAAGGTGGTCATTAAAATTTGTTAACTTTGAATATCTTAAGAACCTGCAATTTTTCTCTCAAGAATTACAAGAATAACAGTTTTTAGAAGATTTTATCACAAATCTAATGATACTCAAATTATTTAAATCGAATAATAAATAGCTTATTTAGAGCAGATTTACTGTGGCAAGACATGACCCATATTGAGAGCTGCCGTTTATTTAGTGTTTGTATTGTTGGCTCTTCACTGAAAACTAAGCATCGGAGACCCATGTTCATATGGTGAAATATGTTTGTCTTAACATTATCAATAACGTGGTATACCTTTGTCCAGAGAGTTCTTCTTCTTCTATGGGGCGGCCTACTGCCATGCACTTAAGCTTCAAGGGCTTTTTTGCGCACCCCGGAAGCACACAATGAGGCCTGTCAGTCTATGATTTCAGCAGTTCCACAAATCGCCGAAAACAACCTATCAGGTCCTCCTGGGGAAATTCACCACCCTTGTCCAAACTACCAAAGATGGCAAACCGCTCCCTTGCTATTGAAGGGCAGTCAAAGAGCAAGTGTTCGGCAGTTTCATCCTGCTCATCACAATTCTACAGAGCGGATCCTCCTGAAGGATGCTGACTCTGTGAAAATGCTTCCTCAGGTGACCATGTCCTGAGTATATAAGACCTATCACCCGAGAAGACATTGATCTATTTAGTGAGAGAAGGTCAGACGCCACTCTGGAGGAAGGCGACTGTAATACCATTCTGCTCATTCTCATGCCCGGATGCAACCTCCACCTTCTCTCATGTTCCGCGCGAACCCATTTCGAGATTCCAAAGGATTCACACCTTGGAACACCGCAGAACGGTTGAGGGCGGTTGGCCAGGGCATCAGCTCTTTCGTTCCCAGGGATCCTCCCATGACCAGGAACCCAACAACGGTCACATTGTTGATTCTGGCAAGGGAGGAAACGGCTTGATAGCAATCCCAAACTAGTTTGGATTTGATTACACAAGAGTCCAGCGCCATCAGTGCTGCCTGACTATCCGTGAAAATGTTAATCGTCTTGCTCCTATATCGCAGACAAAGATTCTCACGCGCACATTCCATAATGGCTGCGACCTCCGCCTGAAAAACTGTAGGATACGGACCCATAGGGACCACCAGCTCCCTACATGGTCTCACTCCCACATTTCCAGCGCATGTACCGCGTTTTGTCCAGAGAGTTATGGGATACCCTGTATAATCCAGATGATTGGTTGTAATTATGTTACGAATTATATTGATAGAAAATGTATTACTATTTTGTTTTATAATGTCTATATTTATACCAGATTATCATGATAATTAATTAGATGTAATTATTTTAAGTTGTATGAAATTACGTTTTGTTGATTAATAATTGTGTGCGTTTGTTATAGCCTACTATTGTATACTGTAAATTAGCATTTAGAGAATGTTTTAATTCATTCTATTATGTTTTTACATGTCTACTACATAAGTAACATTTTTCATTTAACCAAACTCTCTTGAAACTGTCCAAGCCAATTAATAATTGCTGGAAATACCCATAGAATTCAAATCCGAGACTTGCTAAACGAATCGCTCGCTAAAATACTTAACCTTCGAATGTTCTGAGTCGTAGTCAAGTTGTCCACACGCGGCTTTAATGTTGTAAAAGAGTGTTTTCTACAGTGAAAGGGCGTTGAGCTTCGTCTCACAAGTAAAATATTAAAGCCTTAAACTATTTTGGTCCTAAGATTTCACAGAATGTTCCTATTTTAAGATATGATTTATGCACATACACTATTAGTGTTTTGCAACGTGTATAGTTTTGTATATGAGTATTCATTGTAAAAAATATAATGCGTTTACGCTGTACCAGTGATACATTTCAAAAGATTACGACCAAATCAAAGCGGTAAGTACCATTTAGCTTTGTTCTTTTAGTGTTTCGAACAAGTCGTATACGGTATATCGCGAGCTTAAATTAAACTTGCTTTGGTGTAAAACGCACATTTATTGAATATGTTTTTAAACTCAATTTATAATACATCAGAAGGTTATTTATTTGCAAGTCGATTCAGTAGGATTGGAATTGATTAGAGGGACAAAATGAAATGAGACATGTCTTTATTAAAGAGGCGAAGTAAAGCCTCTCTTTTCCACTTAACTTCTGGTTGAGAGATCAAGTAAAGTTCTGTCTGGCAAGTAATAAAGTCTTATCTGGATTATTATGAACCTGCGGAGCGCCGGGAATGTGGGTCAATAGGAAGTGACGCTTGCGCGCTCGCGTGCGTGGGTGGCTAGTCCTTGTTGCGTCTGCTAGCCCTGATACTGCTGCTGTGTGTCTGCCGTTCACTCGCCACTGCTCCTGAAACTGTGACGATGAAGATTCCACTGCTCTCCGAGTGTGAGTTAGTCAGTGTGGTTTAGTCACTGTATAGGCGTGTAGTCAGTCAGTCAGTCAGTCAGCTGACTGTACTAGGCAGGTCGCCTGTGATTGCCCCATTGTTTGTACCATATGGCCGCGCTGTCGAGCAGTGAGCACCCACCTGTGGCTGTTGTTTTATAACAGGCTGTACACGTAACATCAGTTATTGTATCGTTATATGCGTCGACGGTAAAAGCATTAGGCATATATTTTGAATGAATCGTTTCAGTGTAACAAGGGAAATTCGTGTTGAGTTATAATGGCAGAGCCGTTGTTCTCGAGAGAATACAGCATTACGAACATTTATGTACGACACTTAAGTTAATGGATTAGAAAACATAATAATAGTAATTTTACTGCGTAATCTTAATGTCCTTTCAAATCATCCATCGCCAATAATGAATTTAAAAAAAAAAAGATTCTGCTTTCCCTGTAAACTTCAGGGTCGTTTACGTATCTTTGTGTATAGCCAAAAATGTAATCGGTAATTTAATTGAGAAGCAGAAAATGTACTAGTTTAGCCCTAAGAATACCAAACAAATAGCGGTGTTGTGGTGTAAACAGATCACAAGAAACCGCGTAGTTGTTATTGATGTGGTAAGAAAGGTTCGGGGAAGGGTAGAGAAGATAGATGGATAGAAATATATTTATTTTAAAATACGTATCCACAATTTGCGTACAAAAATATAACAGCTTTCACATACGTAATATAATACGGTTGCTTGATGAGAAATCATTAAAACTATCAATATTACATTTTAAAGATTCTTCACAATTTTAATCATGCAATGCAAAATAAATTAGAATCCCGTAGTGTTAAATTAGTATAGCCATATATTTTACAAAATAAATAAATAAATAGGACTCGTATACGATTTGACACTGAATATTGTGCCAAAAATTGCATAAAATCCTAAAGATGTGTTAAAATAACTAATTACTTTGTTAATATTTTTTTCAGTAAAACTAAAAAGTGTGAATCAAATTCACATCATTGTGTAACAATATATTGCAGTGCCTAGCTAAATCTAAATGTTGCTCAAATTTTACCTTGAGGGGTGCTGTTCCATTCAACTTGTACATTTTGATACAAATCCTCTATGCATGTTTTATACTATCTGATTGCTTCATTGTTTTCTTCAAGCAGTATTTCTATTGTCAGTTAAGTAAACGGAAAAGACGGGGAAAGGGATGAAAGTATGCGATAAAGGGAATTGTGAGTTGGTGGTCGTGTCCACAACAGTGACATAGTTTAATTATCTCACTTAAGATGTGGACAGACCACCCACCCAGCACAACTTTATAATATTGCAACTATTGAATTCCTCACAATTGTCTCAGAGAACCCTAATCGTGATTTCCCTAAACGCCCTAGAATATTCAAGATGTGAGACCCAAATTATTTAGAACTGCTGTATAAACGACGTACCAAATTCCACGTTATGTGATGCAGGCACGAGAAGGTTATGTTACACAAAACATGCGTTATCCGGCATTCGGTTATCCGGAGTTCTGGATTATCCGAACTAGGTCTAAACACTAAGATTCTTTTGTAGTCCAATCGTTATTGGTATAAATCCATTTTAAAACACAACCTAAAACATTTCATGTGTTTTTATACATTACTCCAGTAGGAACATGCTTGTAGTTTACTGTTTTACTACAAAATGTTTTTTCGCGAGTCTTGCGGCAGTAGGCCAAAACAGACTGTTGCCAGATGCCAGACTGTGTTGTAGGTCGTACACACGCCGAAATATTGTTCCGTTTTGACAAATAAATGTGTTTTTTTGTAAACGTTCCTAATCAACAAAGTTAGACTTCGTGCTTTATATACAAGCTAATAGATTATTTTTCGTTAAGAACTGATTAAATTTTATGGCTATAAATAGCCAACGCAGACCCCCCTGTACGTGATGTGACTGCTTAATGCTTTGATAGGTTTAGCGGTCTAGATCGTCAGATTTTGAATCTAGCTTCCTTCACCACCCTTCCCCCTCTTTCCGACCCTTGAGTCTGGTTGATAGTACAGTTTCGAATCCTGTCTATGACCGTTGCACATTTTATCAATGTCTCCCCCCCCCTTGTGCTGTCTGATAAGATGGGCAAAAATCAGTACGTACCTGTAACCGCTACTTCTGATACCGTTACTCTGCGATCAGTACAAATACTGGTTTAGATACTGATTTACCAAATACTTCTACTCTGATAAGTTGGAGACTTTAAATCAGTATTTCCGTATTTGTAACGCTTAAAATACTGAATGTTTTCTTAGTACACACACAGTTTAGTAAATGCTTTGATGTAATTAATATTATTCAAAAGTACAACACATTTATGTAAAAAAATGTATAAATATAGTGTATTATTATTTAAAAGGTCTATACTATTTGAGATGTAGTTAATGAATTTGTACGATAAATTGAACCTCTGCTTCTTTAAATAGATTCAAATGAGCTGTAACACTGGGCGTTCTTTAAGGTTATGGAAATAAAATTCTATTTTATAAATAATTTTAATTTTCTTTTTTGTATTTTTAGTACATTAACACAATTTTGTATAACGAAAAAATAAATAAGTTCTCAGTTGAAGTAAAAACGTTATAAAATATCTAATCATAGTTTACACAATTAACCACTTCTCAATGTATTATATAAAATGTTTAGTTTTCTTTACAACAGCGTATTACTCAATAACTGAATCATGAACGCTTACACCGCAGTTGATAAGTGATTTACAATGTGAAGTAGCAATATTTTCCAGTTGAAGCGTTACGATCGCGGCGTTTATTTTGTACTTATCAGCTTCAAATCAGTATTCGGTATCAGTGAGGGTAATGAGTACTTCAGAACTAGTAATCAGTTTGAGCAAATATCTGTATCTTGTAGCCATATACAGTGTGAGTTAAAAGTATCGATAGGCCTACACTCTGTTTAGTTTTTTGATGGATAAATATGGAGGGATGGAACTTGGGACACCCTTCTAGGAAATAGAAGTGAACTTTTTTGTGACTGTTACAACTTTGCCCATTTCCCCAAAGTGGGATTTGGGGGGGGTGGAGCAAAAGTTTTAAATGTAAAGTCCCGTTAAGTGGCACCTCATTTGAAATGTCTTGATAAAAGAATAAGAACTGTAGAAACTAAAGCTTTCAATCTCAACCCAATACAAAATGGCAGCTCATTGAAATTAATTAGGTTAAAAGTATGGATGGATCCTGCTTAACCTTCAAAAGTCAAACATTGAAAAATGAAACTCAGGTCACCCCTCTAGGAAACAAAAGCGAACCATTTCCTCCAAAATGGGCGTTTTGGGGTGCAGTTTTAAATGTTGTAATGTAAAGTTACAGTAGCACTAGTAATTATAATTACGTTAAGCAATAAAACGGCTAAAACTTACTAACCTGTGTTTTTTATATCATATGTTCAAACTACAGTCCCAGGACAGTTTGGCAATGTCCAAACCTGTTGTAGAATCTTGAAACAGCACGCTGCTGTATGGATTCACGCTACTACTTTACTGTGAGACAGAACCAGCTATACGCAAGACCAGATTTTACTTCTAACAGATTTTTAATAATGCAATAACAGTACGAATTTATGGCAGTCGCGTAACCTTTTATGAGGTTTACGCGTAACCTAACCTCTGAAGACGTTATCGAGTTCATGGCATCCTGTTGTATCAAACAAACTATTATTGTGTCCTAGTCTAGCCAACATCTGATAAAGCCCATAGATCCCTTGATATAACATCAAACAACGGGAGATTGATAACTAAACCGCACCGACTGTTTGGCATACATCACTTTGAAACTTAAGGTATAGGACTTGCTGCGTTTTTATTTTTTATTAAAATAACGTCAATTAGTGTACTATGAACTGTAAGAAAAAGTTACAATTAAAGCAATGTCAGAATAAACGAGAATAAGAGGGATAGCTAAAAAAAATAGTTAAGTATGGTGATGAATTGATTTATCAGCGCCTATCAATATAGCCGAGACCGGAATTGTGACTCCACGCGAAAATGTAATGTAATTCTTGCCCGTGGTTATTGACCATTGTGTTAATGACACTTGGTAAGAGCCAGTCAATCTCAATTAGTACCAGTTATATAACTACACCTCATTCATCCATAAAATCATCCTCTTTTCATATTCACATTAAAATATGTATATATGGGTGTGTCAGCATCTGGCGCTATATTCACTCACACATGATCATAATGCAAATATTCCATCGTAACTTTTAATGAAGTAGTATTAATATCTTGGTATTTAAGCTACTAAAGGTACCATAGCATAGGTAGTAGATATATGCGTACAAAATATTAACATTTTGACTACCAAGCTCCACACAGTATCTTGTGTTGGCTGATAACTCCACATATTGCTACTGTAACCTGAAATAGTGAACGTGTTAAAAGACCTTTCAGTCGTTTATTTGAGCTGATTGTTCAGTATGTCTTTTGATCATTCCACTGAGTAACAACCTGTGATTTTAGACGTAAAGTTAGTATTTATTTAATTTTTTAACGTTACTCTCAAACTACTCAGTTCGTCGATCTGTTGGATACATAGCTTTTGAGTTACATCACTGCTTTGCGTCAGAAGAAGAAAAGATTTATTGATACAATATACCATGATTCTATTTAGGTTAGAACATACACTAATTTTATTTTTTAAATCTGCATATGTTCAGAGTCGTGGTTAACATCTGATACGCTATGGAACCGACAGAACCACCGAAGTCGTTCAATCAAAGTGCCTATAGGCCATAGGTGTTTGACATAATGTAAGGAGGCAAGGGCATGTTCCTAAAAACTGGTCGGTCGTTCGCACGAATGTCAATCAGCTAGGACCAGGACGCTCCGACTCTCCTGAATACAATGCTCCGCTCTGTTTCTTGCAGCTCTGTAACATTGTATACTATTTGTTACATTGATATCTGTTTTTAATATTACAGACTGTATGCCTATACCATTGGATTTATAGGGTAATACGCAAATAAACATCAAAACTGTTTTAATTTATTTTATCACATTCTGAGTCTTAATTAACAATTAAAACGAATCGTTTCTTTGACATAAATATTTATTTATTTTAATTTCATTTTTACTGTTTGATGAATAATATACCATTTTATTCTCGAAGTATCTTATCTATTATTAAAAGCAGTTCGCTAGTAGGGTAAATAATAGTTTAAAACAATATTGAGAAAGCAATTAATTATGATTAATTAATTTAGCGCATTACCTAAAAATGTTTAAATTCAAAATCAGATTTCTTTTTATTGTGTCTATAAGAGCATCCATGTGTTATAAAAAATTTGCGCTTAGGTCTATTTTATACATATGGTTATTGAATTATAATTGTTGTGAATTGTTAAATACATCATTACATATTGTTATTAAATCTTAAAGTTTAAATTAGTGAGAATTTTTCATTTCGATTTGTTGAATACTGCAATAACTCTTACTGCATTGTCTAAAACAATTCGCTTTGAAAATAAATTAACAAACCCTGACACTTTTTATGTAATTTCATATAGTTCTGAAATGTATCTTGTATTTCCTCCGACAAGCTTGTATTAATTACCACGCAAGCAAATTTTTCATTTATGGATAACATAATACTTTCAGTCTTTTGTATAACTGTAGTATTTATTACAACTAAACAATGTTAACAGGTGTATGTAAGTACATTATGGTTTTGAATTGAAACAAAATAAACATTATGACTAGAATGAAAGAACTAAGATGTTCAAAGTTATACTACTCAGTATTAGTATTAGCTTGGAACGGGATAGTCCGCGTGGTGTAATGTCCAGATCTGCTAACTGGCTGACGTCACGTCACGTCGCCGCCAGTGGCTCCTCTCACATGAACAAGAGCACACTCGTCTTGTCTTCTTACATCATGGGTATTGGACACGCGCATTCCCAACGTAGAAAAGGACAAGCCTAGTTTCATTGTGTTCACTTTCAATCGCGAATCAGAATACCTGCAATGTAAAATAAAATTTAAATCGCCCATAAATACTGTAGTATTTATACAATTAAGTTTTATGTTTATTACAACGAAAACCAAGAATTTCGTGATTTTTACAAATTGACTTTAGCTTGTTTCAGAATCCTATGTCCAATATGAGGAGTTTTTACTCAAACTTTTTATGATAGGTTTAGTAAAAGTGCTTATATGAATATGAATATTCAAAGAGTGATGCCTGTCATCTGAACGCAACCATGCACACACTTTGATAGTTAATTTACAATAGCAAGTTTTGCATACAATAAAATTGTGGTTCAGGTTCTGCTGACTGCCTACACTTTTTTATCATTTGTACTATAAAATAATTACTTGCACAAAACAATAAAACCTATTGGTGCCCCTAGGTCTATATCCGTTGGGCCCATTTACTACAGAAGCCCTGCCCATGTTGTGAAACCTGGTTTATAAGGTTAAATATAAAGTCTTCATATTTCCACCAATTACAATTTTATTTCTAAATCTTCTTAAAAATCGGTTAAGACTTAGGATAACTGAATTATTTTGCAGTTCTAACCTGACGTTCTATTGTTACAGCGAGGTCTGGAGCTAAGATGGACACCCCTGAGGATCTGCGAGGTTTCAACCTCTTGTTCTTCGTCACTGAAGCGGTGGGGTTGATCGCTGTGATTTTGATGGCAGTTTGGACAGCAAACTATCGAGGAGGCTTTGCCTGGCGCTCTGACCCTGCTCATGAGTTCAACTGGCATCCCTTGCTCAACACTATTGGAATGATATATCTATTTGCCAATGGTAAGAACGAAAGCTTCAAACAAACTTGGTTTCCTTTCAACACTGGTTTTACCGTTAACGAATGTGAGGTAAAAATGTTAGGTTCTTTTAAATTTTTGAATGAAGCAAATACTCCAGAATCCAAATATTCTTTATTTGAAAGTTTTTGTGCAACATCTATCTTAGAGTCTAACTGGTTTGTTAAAACTTTTTTTAGTATAGTAAATAACTATTTATATTTGTATTATTTAATTCAGATGTTTGACAGGGTTCTCAACCTCTCAGGCTTTGTGTCTCCTGTAGTACACTGACATTTGGTCATACCTCCCCTCTAAAATCATCATATAATGTAGTCAACCCAATTAGTAAAATTTCAATTTGTAAGTTAAAGCATAGCTTAGACTTGCATGTTTAAAATTAAATATTTGATACACTTTAAAAAAAACTGTTGATATTACCTCAAATACCTTTTTGAACATACACTCTTTGACTACACTTATTACCACTAGTAAGTTTTATATTAAATCAATGAGACAGGAAATAAAAAAATTGTTTTACAAAGTCCATAAAATTTTGTTAATGACAATATTACATCAGTTACTTTGTAACTTAGTGAGAAGGTGGCACTGTTTAGTTTGTTTTTGCAATTTATTTTAATATCTGGTTGTAACCGTGACAAAGCGTATTACAGGTAACTTTTGATGTCCAGTCTTGCTTGGAATTTTCACTTTAGATAAGCCAATGTTAAAATCCCGACTCACAGAGGTATGTAAATGAAAATGCATCAACATTGCAGTTTCCAAAGCAACTCGCGGGTAAACAATACTCTGACGCCTCCCTTGAAAATATTTTACGCTCTACAGGGGGCATGTCCCACAGGATGAGAACCACTAATTTAAGTGATGGTTTGATAAATACTTAGATTCACACATTACAAATGGCTGTTCAACTGTGCCTATAAACTATATTGGTGATATCAGCATAAAGTAAAATATTTTTAGTACTATGCAGATAGTTTTTAAACTTAATTCATTCCTGAAATTTTAGATAGAATCTCAATCTATGATTTTGTTGTACTCTACTTTTCAGCTATTCTTGTGTATCGAGCATTGAGAACGATTCGCAAGAAAACACTGAAGATCATCCACGGAGCCATCCACTTCGTAGTCATCGTACTAACGGTGATTGCTGGCATCGCAGCGTTGGACTCCCACAACCTGGCCAAACCTAATCCGATACCCAACTTCTACTCACTGCACAGCTGGCTGGGTATTGTCACAGTTGTCGTCTATGTTCTCCAGGTAGGTAGTGAGAGCTTTAATATGCCTATTAATTGCCAATGGCTTTTATAAATCAGGACATTATAGAAATAATTACCTAAATTAATTATAAAATGTTGAGATAAACAGCCACAGTAGCTGAAATTCTATAATTACTGCAGTAAAGTTTTTTATGCCAGAGCAGGGATCTTCTAACTTTTTCGTTCAAAGGCCATATTGAAAAAGGTTCAGTCGAATCAAGTACTCTCACATGTATTTTATTGAAAGACAATATGATGTTGATACTATATTAACTGCAAAGAATTGAAAGTTCTACAGTAACTATGCCAATACAGTAGGTTTCCGAATAAAACAACATTCCCCTACAAAACGCCTTCATTTATTACTAAAATTAATATTCTTTACATTTGTTGACAAAACACATGTTACATTTTCAAGTTGCTCCATCCCTTGTCTTTCTTCAGTATGTGTGAGATTTGTGCAGTCATTTTTGGTCAACAGTGTCAGTCCATCTTGTCTTGAACTTGACACCAGTATCACCAAAATAGATTTTAGGCGTTCATCAGAAAGGTTCACTGTGTAACTGAATTTAAAAAGGTCATTTTGAGAAGTTTGTTCACAGATATATCCAGATACAAAAACTAAAAACAATCTACTTCCAAAGTGTTTTGTCCCCTTCAAGTTATCACCTATAACAAAAAAATAAAAAATGTGGATGTGTAGCAATGTACTGATTGATTATTAATCAATTATCAATCAATACAATTCGTCAATAAACCTCTGGTACAAAATACATTTCAAAACCTACCTGTAAAATAAAAGAAGCTAGTATTCATATAGCATCATCTCTTGTACCCATTCAAGTCCTCATATGCAGCAAATCTATATCTATAGATTCAAATCTATAGTGGCACTCGCCGCAAGTTCAATGAGTTTGTTGAAGTTCTGGAAGTGCATTTTCAATTGTAACTCGGATTTTGAAATAGCCTTAATCTTTTCTGCTTTTATGCACCATTGAAATCAGAAAAGTGAGTTAGAAATTCTTCCATTAGTCTCAAAATAGTAACAAATACATAATGAGACGGGAAACACAGGAGTTACACTAGCAATATTCTTACAAGTTTCAGTGTGGTTGAATATTGTTTTTCTAACATATTTTCAAAGAACGGAAGTTTTATTCAAACAACTTTAACATGTTGAAACAAAATTGTTTACTTTGAAGTTTCGAGTGAAAAATCAATACAAGTGGTAAGATCTGCTGCAAATGCAACCTTCCTAAGTGATGCTTGACCACTTTGGCAGTGATCATCTTAAAGCTCTTCTTCAGACTTGGCCTGGTAAATCATGAATATGACAATAGTGTGACATAGTTCAACACATCTTATAGCACTTTTCCTCTGTTTAGCCAATGTAAATTATAATGATGGAAAACTTCTGGATATTCACTCTCAATTTATGAAAGAAAATACTTAAACTGGTGGTGTTTCATAGTGTTAAGCCTATTTTAATTTACTGTCCCAACAATAACTTATATTACTTTTAAAACCTCAATGTTTTAAAAGAGCACAATAATTTTTACAAGGCTTGTTTGTGAATAATACAATGGACAATGGGTTTCTCATCTTCAGCATTTTGAACTGCATTCTAAACATCAAGTCAAGTCAAAATATTTTTATTGTACATTCATCAAGAATTACAATATTGTCAATAAACAGAAATCATTTCAGCTTTAGTCAGATTGTAGGGGTTCTCTGTTGTTTTTGAAGAATTCGCTTATGCTGTAGAATGGTCTTCTCACTAGCCATGTCTTCAATTCTCGTCTTAGCCGATCTCCAGTGAAGTCCTTCATGAATGCAGGTAGATGGTTTTGAAATCTGCAGCCAGCATAAGATGGTTTTTTTCTCTGATAGGGTGGTGCGATGGACTGGCAAGTTATATCTTGAGCCATGACGAGTGTGGTAGGTGCTCTGTTTTTTGGTGGTGCAAGTTTGTCCACATAGAGAATACTTTCTTTTATGTAAAGAGATACAACTGTCATGATCTTTAGGTCTTGGAATGCCTGACGACAGGTTTGACGTGGTTCAAGGTTCGCCAATGCTCTGACAGCCTTCTACCTTCTCTTCATATAGGCATATCTTACTAAGCCTAATTTAGAGGAGCAAGTACAACTACTTCCGTCTGTAATTGTTCCCTTAAGTTTATTTAGGTAAAATTCGAGTGTGTAAATAGTTTAATTTGTTTTTGAACAAAATATTTCCCCAGTAATGTAGCTTTTCATCGAGCTTTCCTAAGAAAATCACTTTGAGCCGAGTCTGACTCATCCGTTGACTCGTCTAAAGTAGTAGAATCCACTCAAGGCATCTTTAAATTAGTGATTAGTGCCTCTATCTTTTGGTCAGCGCACAACTGTAGCCTATTTGAAGACAAGCTGAGTAAATTAAACATGTACTGGTTTTGGGAACATAACTCACAACAGCCCCAATGCAAGGTTTTACTAACTCATTGTCAGAAAAAGGCTTTACACTAATGTGGAAAAGATTTTGTAACTTGCTCTAACAACAGTCTTGTTCTGATGTATACTCTTTGTAAATATGTTATGTTGAGATTGCATAGATTTTTTAAAGATTGCACTTTTTATGCTTGGAACTGAATTATAATTTGAACAATGTGCTTTTATAATGTTTTATACTATTTCAGGATCTTTAAAATGCTATGCTACTTAATTTATGCTTATATATATTTTATATAATATAATTGATAGAATACACGGGTTTATAGAAATTACTATGATTCTTATAGATTATCTCCCTGAGTAGGTAAAGTTACTGATAGCATAGAGGTTAGTTTTTCAGTCCTGTATAGAGTTTTAATGGTGCAAGTTCAACAATTACAAGGCTTAGCTATTAGGCTGCTTGTGTACATTTTTGATCCCCTGTACAGTACGAGAACAAGAAGTTTTGTAAAAGTATTAATTGTCTAAATTGAATTATTTATTGTTCTAGTGGATATTTGGATTGACCGCTTTCCTGTGGCCGGGATATCCGTTGCACCTGCGAACAGCAATTCTCCCGGTGCACACATTCATGGGTCTGCTAGCATTTGTCCTGGCTATAGCCACAGCCTTCACTGGACTTACCGAGAAAGCTATCTTCTCTGTGTGAGTATGATTTACTCAGTAAACTACTTGTACTATTACTATTTTTTGGGACTAATGATTATTCTATTGCAATGATAGAATAATCATATGTTTCCAGTCAAAACTGTGTTGCGAATCCTGTAACATTGATGAATGTTTATAAATCATTAACACGGTTAACTTAAGATTTTGAATTATCTATGATAGTGTCGACAATGTTTTTAAACCTCTGGATAATATTGAGTACAGCGCTTAGTTAACATGTTCAGAACTGATAATATATACTATGTAAAACTAAGGAAATAGAAGCCTACATTATGCTTCTATGTATCAAGAGAGAGCTCCTTTCTAATATGTATATCTAGGCAAGTACAGCTCATATTATTTATATCTCTTTGGAATAAATTCAAAACATTATTTTATATATACCAATCATCCACCCTGGAAATACATTCTCACTTTCTCCTTACTGATACATGATTAATAACACCTCATATTTAAGAATAACTTTGGTATCTAAACCTCACCTATTACCAATATGATTTCTACTGTTACATTAGTAATAAAGATCCTTTTTTTAATCTACAAATGTGATCGATTGCAAGTGCCTACTGGACTGTCTTCGAACCGGCCATCTTTGTGGTAGCTAGGGCCATTTAATCTACCTCGTTTTCGAATGCAAGCGGGTACGTGAGGATAATGGAGCGGGCACATGCACCATGGCACAAGAGGAACTGGCAGAGCGATGGCTGCTAGAAAGTAAGGGACTTAGGACAGCTGATTAGAGATCTGAGAGAATGGGTGGAGCGGAAACACAGGAGAGGTGAATTTCTACCTAACCCAGTTCCTCACCAGCCTTGGCAACTTTTGAGCATACCTGTTCAAGATGTGCAAGTTTGAAACCTCAGAGTGTCCTTATGGGGACGCGGAGCACAACAATGCCAACCTCACGCTATTCTTTTGTAGACAGTGGGAAAATTAATGAAGGGGGCTCCAGATTACCATAGGCCAGCTATCACCATTGTTTTGAAAATGGTATCTGACAGCCAGACTTGGGACAGTGTCTCTTCATATGTAGAGAGAGTGCTGAATACCACAAAATTAGAAGGTAATTCAGCCCCAGTGTTGCCTCACTGTTGGCCTGATACTGTATGAGCCCTCTGTTGGCTTTAGTAGACATCCTTTGTAATGTAGAAAGGGTCAATCCATTTCAAATTACCCAGGTCATGCTGCTCAACATTTTTAATTTGCCTAATTTTGTTATTATGAGTTCCCTATGGGTAGACAATCACAAAACACTATTTGAAAAAATTTTACAAGCCGTAGTTTTTTCCTGGCGGCCATTTTTAAAATGGCGGTTTTGCATATTTTAGTAAAATACGCGGTTCGCGAAAAGTTTAATTGCCAAGCTATTTTTAAATATATCAGAATAATCCAAAAACCAGTGTGTTCAGCATAAAATTAACTTCAATTTGACATTATAATAATGTTTCTTTTGTGCAAGAAAGTCAGTCAAACTTGTTCTGCAAACTCTCGGAAGAAAATCATCAATTGTCACTTTTTAAGACCATATAAGTTTAAGAAGGAAAAGAGACTCACTACTAATATTTTATTTCTTTGTTTAAAACTAATATAACTACCTACTGAAAAAGTTTTAGCCCTGAGAATGCTCTCCTTTTTTTTTCTAGAGCTTTTCAAAAATGGCCGAAAGCCTAATAATGTCAATTTTCTAGGCTTAATAACTAAAAAGGGACTGAATGAAAATAAATGAAAATTGTACAGAATGTTCTTTATACAAATAGGAATATCTCATAAAAAAATTATGACTGAGACTTAACTACATTTAGAGATATACAGCATTGAATTTCAGTTAAAAGCACTACCCTTTTTCTTGCTTGTGCGGTACCAAGTTAGCAAACAAGGGCTTGTTTAAATCATTATGTTAACAATAAATTTATATTTAATGCTCAAAACATTATATTCCTTATTTAAACCTACTTAGGATTTACAATAAAAATTATTTAAAACCAGAAAAATAATGGTATAAATAAACAATACTCATAACCACAAAATAGCACTTGCGCACTTTAGGAAAAAATAATTTGCTTAGATCTATTATACTGTCAAAATGTATATGCATTTTAATTTATGTTCTAAAATATAATATTATCAAATACATTTTATAAAATACATGATGTTTTACAATTTTTAGAGTTGAGTTTATGCAGCAAGGAAAAAATAAATGTAGTGCTTACTGTGCTACCCTGGCTAGTGAAGCCTGAAGTTTTGTTGCTGCTTAGCTCCAAGTGATTTTCATTGTTCTGCTACTTAAACGAGTTTCTCTGTTATTAGGCACTTCACCACATATGGCATGATAAAAAAACAGTTGAAGACTGGTTGGTCTCTCAGGCAGCAGACTTCTTTGATTTTGGCATGCTATAGATTGTAGAACATTATGAAAAGTGTATAAACAACATAAATGGAAACTATCTAGAAAACAACAATCATTAACAATCATGTCATTGATTTCAGGACTGGCTACTCTTCGTTCATCGGGGAAACATACCTGATCAACCTGATGGGGCTGGTGTTAGTGCTGTTCGGAGGGCTGGTTGTGTACCTGGCGACGGAGGTCAAGTATAAGCGATATCCGCGCCCCGAGGACAGTGGATTACTCACCAGCTCTTCAGACTAGATTCGTTCGGTCTCCTCAGAATGTATGTTGTCCGTTAGGTGTAATGGAACCGTTCCGTAACACAAGTTGTTAACTGCTCTCCCTAAGATTCAGTTTGATTCCAGTTCTGAGATATCATTCAACATAGTTGAGAATATCTTTGAGGAAGTAAGTGTAATTATTGTAATCTGTCTTCTTGTAAAATGTATTGAACAGGGTTACATCTTTTTTTTGTTGCATCCACAAAATGTTTCAATCTGTCAACCTGATCATGTGGAGCTTAATCTAAAAAACATAGACCAACTTTTACCTGAATACGCTTATCTGTTTACAGCGGACTGATGTATGAAAAATAATGAAGTCAACCAAAATGGTACTATTATATTTTTTATTTTAAAAATGTGTTTTATTATGTTAGCATTGCTCAAAAATAATTTGTATTTTGTAGGTGTTTTTAAAATCTATTCATATTATATTAGAGAAAATGTTTGAGTACTTTTATTAGCTTATACTATATACGCAACACTAATTCTACAGTTATTAAAGTAGTGTGCAAACTATTTTTATAGATATTTTTTACTAGAACCGCAATTAAAATATTATGTTAATAAATACAACGCAGAACGTTTTGGGTGTTGCATCCTCAAATATCTTATGTGTACGTGGAAAAGTAAATATTTATTCTTAAATTTTAAATCTTTTTATTATTTAAAGAAAAGAATACCTTCATAAGTAATTTGTTCAACAATTTTCAGAACATTAATAAATAAAACTCTTGTTATAAATGATGACTGTAACTTTTCATTTAGATTGTAATGACTTCTTTCCCCCCTTTTATTTCAATACTTTAACATTTTCAAATAAAAATCTCTAATAGAGAAAAAAAAGCAGTGAAATTTGTTAAAAATCAACTAAAATTGTTTCAAAGTCAGTGTTCTGTTCTCTTGAATAGTCTCCTTATTATAACATTTCTTTATGTTTTTGAACTGCATTCTAATTGGCATGTCTCTGAAGTAGAAATTTGTACAGCCAATGGATTTGAAATTCAATCATCAGCTGAAAATAATATATATTGCCAGCATATGAATAGATAGGAAATAGTGCGGTAGGAGATGTAAAATTGGGGCAGGTCATTAATCCAACATCAGATAGTTTTTCATCACCAGCTATTACAAAGTAAAGTTATTCATTACTGAGAAAGAAGTTAGTTCTTAATGCCATGGCACCTTCTACATATAGCTGAACTTGTCAAAGGACTGCACTGGCAGAGTTTGGGACTCAATTACATTATGTATCCCAAATCGCAGACAATGTTATCAAAAGATGTCCTGCCATTTGTAATAACCCATTTCAAGCTATTGGCACTAGTTTAATATCAGTTTTTGTCATATTTAATATCCAAACCGGATGTCACTAGGAATTTGTACTGGATCGATACAGATTCAAACAAAAAGAAATTTAATAACCACCGAAAAACGTTGTAACAACAGATTGCGTCCATTGTCATTATGAGTTCATCTAACAACACACAAACATGACTACTATGATTGATTCTTCTGCCAAGTGCAAAATGTTATTTGATTCTTTCAATCTGAAGGACTAACACAGCAGAAATTCACCAAAGAATCTCATAAGTATATGGTAAGTAAATCTGTATGAGTGATGGTTTAGAGCATGAGTGGTGTGAAAAACTTAAAAATAGACAAGTTAATGACAAAGGAGGCCAACCACATATTTATCTCATTTTAATTGTATTACATTTTTTTTGAAGATTGCTAATTATTAATATAAAGAAATTGAACAATGAGCCATTAGAATGGTAAAGGTAGAGAAATATGTCCATCTTCAATAAATACTTTTTAAAGATTTAGTTTTTGCAATGATAATTTAATTTTTTTAGTTTCATTAAGGATTGTAGTGTGGGAGAACAGAGGGATAGGGTTTCCAATTTTGCCTTTCGAGCGAAATCACCTTTTTCCAGAGCACTGCAGTGAGAAGAAAACTTGGTTGGTAGCTCTAATCTTTCTTTATTTTTTAGCTGGATCTACAAATTCTCAGAAATTAAATTTTAATTAGATTACATAAAACAGTGAAAACTTTGGCAACACTGGGCTTGCAAAATTATGATTATTTATTTAGCAGTGCAAACAGCAGTTGATATTGTTTCTAATTTTCCACAACATGGATTGTGTTGAATACATATGCTTAAAGAACTTTTAAATGTAAGTGGGCTCAAAATTTACAATTTTAGTTTTAACTAAATATTTAAATCCCTGTTTATTTGGGGAGTATTCTACCTCTCCTCCCCCAACCATATGGTGTCTATTGTTCTCCCAAAGATAATTTTCCATTAGTCTGGTTTCAATGTAAGTATTTTTGTGATACAATATGGTGTAATTTATTCAAAGATAATTGGTGCTGTTTAGTGTGTTGACACTCTAAGTTTTACTATTTTATTTAACATTAAGATAGTTTTAGTTATGTAGATTGTATTTATCATAAGGCTGATGTACAGTTAATTGATGTTATACTTCATAAATAGGTAAGCCTATATCTGTCAATATAATACAACATTGATTTCAAATAAAGAAACAGTGGTAATTATTTAAAATTAATAAGTGTGCTTTATAAATCAAAAGGGAATTTTAAAATCAGAAGGTTCAATGTTGAATTTGATTTCTTGTTGTGTTTAACACACCCTGTAATACAAGATGAAATATAACATATTAATCCATGAGATAGTTCTATTTTTTTGTTTCCTTTCATATAAGTGTGTTTGAAAATTAGAAGTACTTAATTTTGTTGAATCGATCGTGTTTATTTTTCAACATAGCCTCCTTATAAGTTATATAATTCATTACTGCTTCAGTTATGTCACTTCCAAATAATCAACTGTATAGGCATTAATTTCTATATTTTCATCACTGCTTGAACAATTTCTCTTTGCTGTAAGCTATTTTTTTTCCATAGATGGGCAAGTGAGTGATCCTAAAGATTCAGTAGAGAATTTGTATTATGTTAGAATCTAAATTTTGTGCTCACAACTCCATAGTAATGAGCTGGTACGCTCTTGTTATGGAAAAGAATACTTAAGTTAACCAGCTGTGAATATTTTACTAAAGCATTTGCTATTGAGTGCTACATAAGTGCAGAAATTACAGTTACTCCTACGTACTAATAGATAAATACACAACATTATATACAAACTAAAGATAATGGGTGTGAAGTTTACCACAAAAATAATTTTATCCAGTTATGTTAACATATGTACTTTGTAATAACCTCGATGTATATCTAATTTTCTGATGTTTTGAGCTTTTTATTAAATTGCGGCATATTTACATCCCGGTCCATAGTATAAAACATATAAATTGACATTTTTGCTATGGGCCAAATAATGCACATTCGTGACACTGAAAGTTTTCTCATTTACATTAATTTTAATGCAAATGTAATAAAAGTCAGTTATAATTTATAAATATAAATGATATGTGTGACGTTACTTATCATCAGATCCACAGACCCTCACAGGTGCGGTATACACCCTATAACTAGTACAGTGTACTGATGTTTATAACAGACTAATGTTTTAAATACGCTGTTGAATAACAAGAGGACAACGCCACAATTGTGCATCGGCAGTCTATTGGTAATTCAAATTCTTTAATTTTCATTAAGCATACAGTACAATTATAGATAGTATCATAACTAAACTAAGAATAAAATTAAATAAATAATAAGAATAAAATATATAAATAAAAATGATAGTTTAAATATTAAAATGATAGTTTTAAATAGTTAAAAAATACACATTACAGAAACAAATGTTAAGGCACATTAAAATTCAAAGTTTGTTCATGAAATGAAATATTTAAAAACTCATTTACATTATAAAAAGGGGTAAATATAATTTTAGTTAAAACATGGGCTGAATAAGGAAGTTAATTTAAATATGTTAATCTTTTTACATTAAAAGATGACATGGATTTACTAAACCTATGTTACTGTTTATGAATAAAATAGTTTAATGCTGTATAGTGATTATGGATATACTTCGTAAAGTGTGTCCACTTAAATAAGATTTAACATGATACAACAGGTTAAAATATAAAGTTAACAGTAAGTATATTTTTTCTTAAATAATGGTTTTCAGTGGTGTAAATAATTTGAAGAAGGTAAATTTCTGACAGGCTTTTTTGCAATAAAAGAATTTTATTTATACCCATACCATTCCCCCAGTACATAATACTATATAAAGTATGCTATGAAAAAAGCATGATAGCATTACTTCAGATAAAAACTGGTTATAACATCTTGTAAATGTCTAAGCAAATATATGATCTTCGATAATTTGTTACAAAAAATCCCAATATGGGTCTCACATTAAACCTAGAATTGAAATGTATACCAAGAAGCTGTATACTATAACTTCATGAATGATACGGTTTCACAAGTAATTTTTAAGTGAAAAAGTCACAAAATTAGTTTTTTCTCTTAAATAAACCTTATTGGGTACATACCAATTACCTGCTTCATTCATACCTAAGTTATGCATGTCATTACTTAACATAACATTTGTTTGATAAGGTAACATCATCTGCAAACGTAATAGTTCAAGTTAAATATATTGTCAGGCAAGTCATTAATCATGATGACAAAAAGAATGGGCCAAGAACCGATTCTTGTGGAATGCCGTATTCAACTCTAGCATTGTATTACATCAAGTTATTTAGAAAGATATATTGCATCAGTTGGTCAAGTAAGATTCAAAGAACTTAATTTTGCTGCAATAATACTGTAATATTTCAGTTTTTTCCAATAGTAGTATATCAACACGGTCAACACAGCCAAAAGCCTTACTTAGATCGCTCAACACTGCTTGAGACACACATCCTTTCTCATACTTCTCAATAACTAAGGGCACAAGACTTCCAACTGCATCACCCTTAGCATACCAGGTCTAAACCCATATTGGAATGGAGATATTAACCCTATGCACTTGAAGGCAGTATTTTCTAATATTCTCTTTGTTTTATAATGAATGGTGAGTGCTAAAACCCATTGAGCATTTTTATATTAAAGTTATTTTTAAGTAAAGAAGTAAATATTAAAATAGCCTATAATTCTTCTCTAAACATTGACTGAGCAAATAAAATGAATGAAGTGTAGTGGGCCTGTACACCAAAGTGATAGAAACCTCGAAAATTTTACTAGAAGACGTGTGCTTACTGTTCTTGACTACACATAGATTTGTATTCTATAAAGTTTTATTCTGTAAAAAAAATATAAAGACTGAGACAAATTTAAATAGTTAATGTATATGTATCACATGATTGTAAAAGCCTACTTTATAATATTTTATTTACATATTATTGTTAACAATATGCGTATAAGAGTTAAATTTCCCAAATGCATGTTTATCTTTGTATTACAAAGATGCATTAAAAATAAATGTTTAATTATTAGTTTCTTCTTTAAATGAACATTTTAAATTACTATGCAAATAATGCAGAGGAAATTGAAAAATAATTCCGATCTGGGGAGCCAAACAATAAATATGGCCGCCGAGCTGTCCATGAAAGTAGTGCGGCCATATGTACTGGCCATACGAGTAGCAAGGACAAACTACGGCAAAATAACGCAAGCTGTCTGCAGCCTTGATATGGCCAGTGTTGCTGCCCTTGCGAGCGCAAAGGGTTAATAATTATACTCAAACTTAACTGGTCTTTGATAACATGTCGAAGATCTTAGTTATCACAGGGTCCATAGAAAGAGGTCAGTAGCTGTCTTCCTGTCACCATTTTTAAAGTAAGGACCATCTTAGAAATCTTCAATTTATAAGGTAGAATCCAGTTGCTGCACATTTGTGGCACCTAGTCTATAATTTTGGATTATTTTGACATGGGAATAGTAAACATTTTAATAGCTTAATTTTCACTGCACTATATGTTGTGAAAGGAAAGGGATAAATTTTAATAATATTAATTAGATCAAATTTTAAAAAAATATTTGTGCATTAATGGAAAATATACTGGGTGTTCAGAAAAGGATGATACTACTCAAAGAATTTCAAACAAAAGATTTCCTATAAACATAGGCTGAGAAGTGTTTCGTTTAGTCACTTGCCAGCTTTTTTTAAATTTTGTATAAATAAATTTATACAAAAAAACCACAAGAGAGTTACAGTTGAGGGAAGGAGCCTATATTTGCCCGTGACCCTTGGAGCGGCCAACGAGAACTGAGCGTAGCGTATGCCCGAAACTTGTTCCCCGCTGTAGCACACACAAGCCGCGCGAGTCCAGCGTTCTTAAAATAACTTAACCGTTACGCTCGAAAGAAAATGTTTAGAGCTGTCTTGAATTAATTAACTACGTATTACAAAATGTAATTTTAAAAACGGTCCATTTAAAAAAAAAAGTACATCTCTGTAGCTTATTTCCATGTTGAGTTTAAATGGAATTAGAAATAAATTATTGTATTATATTAACTCATGATACGAAGATCGTAGGAATTAAAAATCGTTTAAGCCGAAATATAAATTAAAAATAAAACATAAAAATTACCGCAAAAACGTTTAATTTTACCGTAACAGTTAGATATGCCATTATCACTGATATAATAAATAAGGGCATTAAGCATTGTTTTTGCATAGTAATAATCATGTTATGTTAAATTGGGATTTTCAAATTTGGTAAGAAAGGTTATCAAATACATCTGAAATATATGTTCTTTTTCCCATAAATATAACTTATTCCAAGTACATAACGTGGGAAATTGTTGCCGGCAAACGAGTTTTGTTTACACACTGCGTCGGCCAACCAAGACCAGGATATTCGTTTCTCATAAATTTATAAACCATTTTGAAAGCATTTTTCCCTACCTTGCCTAATTAATAGTCTTTGAATCTGTGTTTATGTAAAATTGTTTTACACACGTGGGTGATTTTAAAATATTTAAACTCTGGCCGTAGTTTAAAAATCATAACCAGCACAAGTATTTTTATATATGAATGCAGCTTTCTTATACAATTCTAAAGTAAACGATCTTTTCTATAAACATCCAATGAAATTTTTGAACGACAGTACATAATAGATGATGTCAGACGAGTGAAAATGTGGAGGAAACGGGTGAAATACCTGTAAACAAAAGCCGCACCATCCAGCAGTGGTGGTAATACCAATGACGGATGAGATCATACTGTTTCCAAGAAACAGCCCCTTGCCATCACCTCCCTTCCGGTCTCTGACCGTCAGTCAGTGCCTATTTTCGCTTAAATCAGGTGGGCCGGTTGAAAATACTGCATTCTCTTCAATTCCAGTACGAGATATATTATGTTATGGTGGCTGAAATTTTACTGTTGATGAACGTTTTACGGTGTTGTTTAAGTGTTGTTTATTGGTAGCTATTTTAAGTGTAACCGAGTTATTTTTCTGTGTAGTGTCATTAAAATTGGTAATATAACTTTGTTAATTGTGATTCCTTATTTGGACAAAATGGAAGTGTGTATGAGATGTTTGTTCAATTGGCCACAGCCATCCGGAAGTAAGAGCGGTAGTGGAAAAACCCTACGTAGTGGATGAACGACTGTATTTATTTACAACTTTTTTAAAAAAAAACTGTCCGTTTGACCAAATTTTCCGAGAAACTCTCAAAACTTTAAGCAAAGTGTCAAACGGTGTGCCTTGAGGCCTGCGGTGTTAAGTGGAAAGAAACCGTTAACAAAATAAGTAAAGAAGGCTAAGCTGTCCGAAGAAGATGGAACCTTCATCATCAGAAATTAAGTTTTTCAACGCCAGCGAAAACGAAGAAGTCTGAAAATCAGAAATAACAGGCTATGATGACTTTGAAAAAGTAATGTATTTGATACGAACTTGTCGCTTCTCGTCCTACGACAGAGGTGAATTTTCCCACATTCAAAAAGAATCACGCAGGATCTCCAAACAAAAAATTGAATTACAAAGATTGGGTTTTTTTGCAAGAATGTAAGTGGGTTTTTTCGGTCTAGAGAACATCATCCAGTTCCCGGACTATCACACGATGAAATGAAAACGCTGAAATCGGTTAGAAAAATCGGTTTTAAAATGAATTGAAATGTGGAACCATACAGTTGTCCAGGCTCCCTCCTTATCACTGCCAGGTACAATCCCAATTGAAATGGTATTGGGCTCAAGTGAAGGGGAGAGGTAGCACATAATACATAAGACATATAAAATAACCGACGTTGAGCAAAGCTTGTTCATGAATGCTCTGGACAAAGTGACTAAAGAAGACTGTGGCAAATCAAGAGTTTCGTCATGCAGAAGCCTTGCAGCAAGCTGGTTTTGAAAAGGAAGTAAATCCGCAGCAAGTGTTGTAAGAGGCCATAATAATTATAAACTTAGCAGACAATTCTGAGACACTAGTAGCAGTGAGGTAGAAAAGTGAAAATGAAAGAAGACTCCGAAGGTTTTGGCTACGATATTTGCCGGCCTGAGAGCGAATAAATAATATACAAGTGCAAAAGGTAAAATATTAATTAAGTCCAATCATGGTTTTTAAACGTATTTCATTTTTAAAATAGTAGGCCCTAAAAGTAATTTAGTAGAAAAATTTGATTATTTCCATAATTTAAAAATATAATTCTTTCGATAATTTTTAAAATTGATTATATTGTTTATATTTTTTTGTAAATTATTTTTAATCAAGCAACACGTCCATCGCCCAGTGTCCAATATAAGCAACATGTATATTAATTTTTGTGTGTGTTTAGTAATGCGTTTTAAAAATCACTGGAAAAGATTGTTGTATGCGTATTGGAAATAAGCAAGTACCTTTAACATCTGACTAACTGACAGGAACGATTTAGTTTGTTTTTTAATCGATAGTTAGTTTGTAATAACATTAATAAACTATACAAGTAATTTAAATATAATATAGCAAAACTGTCAAACGCATTTTAAATACTTGTTTTTCAATTATACTGGATAAGTTTTAAATGTTCCAGTATCATTGTTAGTTATTTGTGACAGTGCAGCGGTTTTATTCAGCCACAATGCGCCAGCCGTGCCTGGGCGGCAGTGGCAGTTGTGTGGCAACGTCGTCGCGAGAGGCCCAGTCCATTCTATTGGTCGCCGCCAACTACACTCTCCTGGTGGTTCCTTGTATAATATCTGTAGAACTTGTAAAGCTACATATACCAAACTTTGCACATAGGTATTAATAGTTAAGAGGAATACTCACAAAAATAATTGTGTGGTTTGCTTTAATATTAACAAAATAGCACCTTTTGAAAATGTTTAAAGTAAATAACAGTATAGTTATAAAAAATGTACAAGATACCTACTATTTTTCAAATTTTATTACAATTCCAGTAGTACTTGATTCAATGAAATATGTCAACGCATAAGTGAATATAACCTCTTTAAAGATATGCTTGCTCAAGCTGGGAACAACAAACATGTAAAAATATCTGATGCCTCTTAACTGACAATAATAATGGTTGCTGTAATATTTAAGTGGCTGGTTATTTTCTAAAGAGGACGGGAAATAATCAAACTATAATAAAGTAATGGGAAATATTTAATGAAGGTAATTATTTTACAAGTTGAACATGAAATTACTGAAATATTGCAATATTTTATGTATTTTATATCACTGGTTGGAAAGGGTTTAAGAAGATATACATAATGAGTTAATCCTCAAGATTAATCAAGAATAAAATAGTCCAAGCCTAACCTATTATATATAATATAGTAAACGACTGAGGAAAAAAGGATTGGACCATATACCAAATAATGGAAATCCTGAGACTAAATTTAATGTCCTATTTTTTTTTTTATTTCCATTTTCCACTCTAGACAGTTAAATTAAATGATGACAGCAAGACCAATTCAAATATTTAATCATGAGATTGTGAAATAGTTCTTAGTAGTGATAATAAGGAAAAACCTAACAAATGCCCAAATGCTACAAAAAGTTGTTATGATCTGTACTGTGTAGAAGCATTATCACATTATCATAAACAGTACTTAAACTTTAGTTTTCATCAGATACCAGTCTTGAAGTAGAATTATCTACTGCTACCATTTTTGTAACAAGATAACATAAAAAGGCTTAACATTGTAAAATACTTGACTTGGACTACGTGCAAAGCGGTAACCACTCACATTAACTTAATACCAGTTGTAAGCTGGTGAGGTGGAAAGATTGGTCCTGATAACACCTTGTTACTTGCATAAAAACTTACTTACACCTTCACAACTGCAAAAGGTTTAACTATTACAACATGTTTCAGTCTCAGAATTCATCAAAGTTAAATGGTAAGTTTATAATAATTCTCTTTAAAAATAAATTGAAATAGAAATACAGTACTCCAAATTTGAAAAAACCGTTATATATGTATTTATTTTAATTTTTGTTAGGTGCATAGTGTATATTTTTATAAATTCATTGTAAAGATGTATTCTTTCTGAGATATAAAAATGTAAATTTATATTAAACTATAAAATTCTACTAACAAAGTCAATTATCAGTCTATTATACCACTTTGTTTTTGTTTTTGATAAATTTAGGAAATGCGGAGATGTTGTATAAAACTTGAAAGAACAATAACATTTTTAATACTAAAAGTTGTTAAATAAAGCTGTTAAAGGTAATGGCCTAGATATATAAATGGATCAACAATTTTTAAACGTTTTGATCAAATACAGTAGCATGTTCTTGTCGAAAATAAAGTGTGCTTGTGGATAAGATCCTGATTAATAGAATGTTACATTTCTGAATTTCTAATTTCTAAGGAGTTTTGATTAATTCTAGAATTAAGAGGTATTTTTTCTTTGATAAAAAACAATTTAAATTCAAAGGTTTCTGACAAATGTTAATGTTTTCACCAAATTCTGATTCCAAATGACTCAGAATATATGCAGAAACTGTTGGAGCTCATTCTACATGTAAAAATAATGATAAAAGTAAATATAAAATGGGTCTGGAAATGCTTTGTCAGTGAGTTACGCCTAGTGAAAGATTTTGCCTAGATTTCAGCTCACCATTTATAATAACGTCTTCCTGAAATTCTGATAAGGTAGATTAATGGGAGAATTAAATTGTTTCTTATGGTTTTTGACGTGATAAATTGAATAAAATAGATTGTAGAACTATAAGTTAAGTAGATTGTGAGAAAACCCGTGTCAAATAAAAAAACTTGAGTGAAAAACTCATTTTTTCATCTTTGGATAACAATAACTTTGTTATTTTACCAAAAAACTAATCAAAATGTTTAATAAAACTTGTGTCAATTCTAGACTAGTTAGAGTCACAAAAACTTTTTCATTATTATCAGGAACATAGAAATTTGTTGTTGATGTGATCAATTTTGTCTGGCCCTTAAGTTGTCATTTTAGTTTCTACATATGTCTTCAAAGTTTATATGAGTCAATTATTTTAAAACCATAATCACAGTATTTGGAGTTAGCAAGTTCAGAAAATCTACTTGCTTTGGGAATAGGTTTTGTCAACATATACAATTATGTCTTCATCAGGTACACTTCAAAAGGTCAGTAATGTGGATTATAAATAATAAAGGGTCTAAAATGTAACCCTGAGGTAGTGAACTATATGTTTTTAATTTAAATACCATGGAGTCCTTCAAGATTTCCATCCTCTGCCTTAATTACAGTAAGTATGAGTTTATCCATTGCAATTAAATTTTTTAAATTTTTAATATTTCAGCTTAGCAAAAATAGTGTGCTAAACACAAACAAATGCCTGAATTAGATGCAAATAGTGGAATGTTACCACTTTTTAATGGAATATGTTACCTTAACATAATTTGAAAGCACTTTTAAAAAATTAATAAATATATTAGTGGAAACTAGTCTGATGTGCTCTATTTGCCCTTACATAACTCCAATATATTTTGATACTCTGACTATGCCCACATTATAAATTTCTCCTAAAACTGATTCCATAAAATTAGAAAAATATTTTTTATTAACGATAGTTAAGTTTTGGAATCACCAAATGAAATGTTAACCAGATATTATTTATTGACATATTTTATTTCTGGTGCCGTATGAAATTGTTTTAATAATCACCACTTCTGGTTGTTTGTTACTTGTTATACTTTTCTTAAAGTTAAGTGAAATGTATAAATAACATTATTATTTATGTACAATTTTGAAAATTAATTTCAAGCCAAATCACTGTTGTTGGCTAATTAATGCTTAAATAATTAGTTGTTATAAACTTTAATATTTATAATGGAAGATTATGTAACAGTTTTGTTCTCACATGATCAGGAAACTTATTACGAGGAGTTGGGTATTTCTGTTTTTATGTAATTGACTAAACTTTATATTTGTGTGAACTTCACTGTTTTCATAAGGTTTTTTAAAATGTAGTGTATTTTAATAAATAACAGGAGAAATGTCATTAATATTAATATGAGAGTAATATATTATGTAATCCTAAGTAATATGAAGAAGATAAAGTTACAATTTCAGGATGTTTTCTATAACTAAGTTTTTCAGTAGTCCTAATTGCTTTCTTTAGGATTAAGAATAATCATTGAAAATAAGGATTATCTTACTTAAATTGTGTTTAAATTACAAGCTATCACACTATTACTACAGATTTTGTAACATCAATACAGGTATGTAATATCTTATTTTAAGAGTTTTGGAATAATAGAATTTTTCTAAATTTCATATTTAAATGTTCTAAAGAAATTCTTTTTTCTGACATCATTCAAATGCTGAGCCCAGCTCAATTTTAATGTCTATGAATATAAATGATCAACAACATCAATTAAATCATTATGTGACATCACAGATGACAGGTGCAGATTAAAATTTTGATAAAAACTAAAAACTTTTGATTTTTGAAAATCAAATGAATTGAAACTGGAAACTGGAATGAATTGAATTCAAAATCTCTTTATTCATAGAATATACATTTTGTATACACAGAATAGCATAATAAAAATTACTTAACTAATATACTTATAAACTAAGAGATTATAACGTGATAAATTACCCTAAACCTATAAATAGCTAATTTAATCACAAATGCCCCAATAATTGAAGCTTTATTTGGTTGTGTAATTTTCTGATCCTTTTGTTTCTATTAAGACATTAACACCAGTGGGGCTTGACCTGGAATCAGATCGTGAAATAGATTATTGAACATCTCTGAAGTAACACAAATATCTGTGCAAAATCACATTCAATTAAGTAGTTTCTGAGAATTCTTGACTAGTGATTAATTTTGTCAATTTTTGGTATGGTCTTATTTAAAACTAATATTTTCTGAACAAACTCATCTAGCTTAATATAAAAACATTAAAAGGGATTATATTCTTTTAAAATTAAATTTTACCATTTGGCACACTTCAATGAGTATTTAGACAGCTTTAAATTTACATAGTTGTGAATTACATAGTTGTGACTATAATTGAATAGCTCCACTGCAATACAAAAGAAATATCAGGTTTATAAAAGTGTTCAAACTGTTGACAGAGGTACAGCAAGAACTGTGACTTAAAAAAATAATAGTTCTATTTTAAAATAATCTTTCCAGCTCAGTCGGAAGAAGAGGGTAAATTTTTTTGACAATTCCTATATTAATAAATTTTTCTTATGGGATTTAGATGTATTTGATACATCAAAAACCATTTGAGATTCACAAACATTGTTAGTTACAAAAATATTTGGAAGCGTCATAAGCATTCCAAAACATACCTTATTTTTTCTTTAGGTTCATAGACAGACATTGTTTATATCTGAATCATATACATATACATGATGCATATCTCAGTCATCAGTTCATAGTCAATATAATAACTATTAAAAAAAATATATATATATAAAACCGTCAACCTTATTGATCTAATCCTTAATTCTAATAAACAGAAATTCTTGAACACTGTATAACTTTTTTCAACTGGGAAAGCTCTAAGTTTTTTCTTAAAACTCCTAGGTTATTATTTCACTGTTTAATTTCTACCTAAGATGATTATAAAAGAAAAGTGGTCCTATGAAAGTATGTCACGATCAGAGTGTTTTAGTGTGCTTTATTATATATCTGTGACATCCACCAACTGATGGTTATTGATGGTCCACATTATTTACCCTGCAGATGAAAAATTAGGGCAAGGTAAGGATATTAAAAAAACGCAAAACCCCTCTGCGTGAATTTAATGGAGGTAGGTAGCCCTTTAATGATTCGGAAAGCATTTTTTTGTACAAACAACACATTGGAGACACGCTGAGGCTCACCCCACACCTCAATCTGCTGTCATGACTAAGGAAAATCAAGAATTGCTTGAAACCAGATTTTTTTGAGTTCAACATAAGATGGTTGACTGATAGCCAACTTATAAATTTCTGAACTGAGTTGATACTCTGTTCTGGAAATCAGATTGAGGACCTCCGAACAGCAGAGTTGCATCGACTGCATAAAATATGGATATTGCTAAAGGAATATGAGCAGCAAGATCATAAATGCTAACAATGAAGAGCAATGGTTCCAGAATGATTCTCTGGTGAACTCCAAGCTTAAATTCTACATAATCAGATTCGATTCCTGAAATTTCTTCAAATTGCTTCTGGTTAGTAAAACATGATCTGAACCAGGCAGGGGGAATTCCCTGTACACCACATTTTTCCAGCTTCTCACAAATGTATCGTAATTCCCGGTCAAAGGCTTTGGTAAGAACACAAAATATTCTCAAGGCCGGTCCATGCTGATGAAGATTTGATACTATGTCCTTTACAAAATCCATGATTACTTGAGTGGTTGATCGATTTGCTCTAAATCATATTGGTTCTGTATGAAGATGTTATATTTGTCCAAATGAGCTAATACCTTAGCATAGACAACTTTCTCTTATACTTTTGACAGTGTACATAGAAGAGCAACAGGGCAATTATTGTTAATGTTACTTTTGTCTCCCCTCTTAAAAATAGGAACCACCTATGTCAGATTTGTAAATATCTGACAAAATTGAAGAGTTAAACAAACAAATAAATAGATCAATAATTGCTGAGTATATTTTTTAAGGAGAAAGCTGGAAATGTCATCATTGCTAGTGGACTTTCTTGTTTTAAAAGAGAGAATCGCTTATTCTATTTCATAAGAAGAAACAGGAGGAAAAACAAAGAACTGATTGTCAGCACGGTTTTTTTTTCAATAATAAAATAGATAATTAATTATAAAACTGAGAGAATAATATTTATTTATAGTAACTCACTTTATAAACCAACAACTACATAATTTCTCAAAAAGGAATAATTTCAACAAATCAAATTACAGTTGATACAATAATATCAGTACTGTTGAATTTGATAACCTTGAATGTTAGATGACGGGTTGGAATGTGAAGAAATTATCTCCGAAGAAGTACATGGGAAATGGTTATTAAAAAAATTTACGACTTTAGATGGTGACTGAACTGTTTTGTTGCTCCTTGGTCTTATAAGGTCAGAAATAACGAAAATAGTTTTGATTCACAAGTCTCCCTGCGCAACACTTATCAGATTCCCAGATAGTCTTCTGTGTTTTAGTCTTGTTACCTAGCTAAAGTGAAATCATTGAACACTTCTTCTTGAGTTAAAGCGTATGAAAAAGTGTTTGCCTTTCTCTTAAAAGCACTTTTAAGGTTGGATCCTTAGAATCTCAGCCAAAATACCCTAATCAAAATTCAGTTTGGACGGCTGTCATATTGGAATGAAATGGTGCTCCAACCTGCTGGCCACTGGACAAGGCTGAGACATTTTTAGCATCAATTTTTATACCGTTTGAACTTTGTATAAGTGTTTATTTTGTCAGTTCTTTGTGGTCAAAAACTTCTTATGGGGTATACATGTAAAGTAATTGATATCTTAAAAACCATTCAAGATTAAAGCAAAATTGTTTACTACAAGAAGTTTAGGAAATGTTTAAAGCATTCCAGAACTCGTTTTATTATTTTCTCTAGGTTCATTAATAAAAAAGTTGTGAATTAACAAACACTTAAATAGGCCCCATATTGGAACGAAACGAAACCAACCCATTTAGCTAAGATATTAATTTTATAAGACAGACTTTTGTTCCAATTTTCAATTTGTTTGGGGATTATTTTTGGGATAGTTATTATTTCCACAAGATGCGTTTAATATATATAATAAACTTTGAAATGTGGGTGGCTTTAGGCTCTAGGGAGCATGTTCAGTGAAGTTATGTAGAAACTTTCCCTAAGTGCTTGTATACAAAATCTGCCAATAATCTGAAAGAGGCAGTTTTATTACACAACACAAAATTAAATCTACTAATTATAGGAGTTCAGTTCTGGAAGATCTACAACCTAAGATTATACAAAAGCAAACAATAAATGAATGTTCAAATTTGTATGGACACAGTTGAAAAACTCCTCAAATCATTAAATAAAAAGTAAAATTATGATTTATGGACTTGATGAGAAGTCTATAAATTGATTAAGACATCTTTAGCACAGAACAACGTATAGAAGTCTCACTGGAAGTCTGTTTACAGCATAATGTGATGGTCAGACTTAGTAACACTGTTGACAGGACCTATCACATCTTTAATTAATTCTGTTGACTGCAGTTAGACATTTATGTTTGGATTGTCTGCTTTTTAGTGTTGACAGAAGTTGATTGTGTTGAATAGTTTATGTTCACTTGTGAAAGAATTCAGATTCCATGTAAAACTATATAGTTCCTCTGTTGCCATTAGTTCATTCAACGCTTCATTCATCTGTTACAATATTACAACCCTGCTTCATTCATATTCACCTAAAAAAAACAGCATCTCAAGTTGGCAACTGATAAAAAGACAATTAAGAATAATAGATTGTTTTCTGATATTTGGAATAAACATTATGATGATGATATCAACTTCCAGGTGGTGAGATGTTGACGAGTATACTCTACAACCTTGGTAGTGAAGTGTCTGTCTACGTGATGTCTGCCGTACTTGTAAAAATGATTATCTACTACAGTTTTACACTACAAACATTCTTTATCTAACCTTGAATGTTGAGTGTGATTGGAACTGTTCTTTCAATAGTTCCTTATTTGTATCTTATTTCTTTATTTGAACAATTATACCTTTTTAAGAATAGAATAGAATATAGAATAGAATATATTTTATTGCGTTGACAATATATATTACATTGTATTGCAATAGTCAATAATACCAATTTTTTACAGTATTTATCTTAAAAACTAAATCCATTCACTCGACTTTCCATACAGTTGCACGCAGGCACACATTCATACACATACAAAATTCATAATTCGTGGGATCAACCCCCAGGATTGCAACACTGCCGCGAATATCAATCCCAAGTGTGCTCCATAAACTCGCCAACTGAGTAAAAAGCACAAGACACCAGGTAGTGTTTTAATTGGTTTTAAATTTTTTTGGATTTGTTTCTAAATTTAGTGTTTCAGGGAGATTGTTAATGAATTTGATCCCAGCTTGAGAAGGGAGGCGTTCAAATGCTGCTGTTCTATGCTGTCGGGCTCGAAAGCGCCCCGAGCTCTTGTCTCGTATTTGTGTATATCACTGCCCTGCGGTCAATATACACTGAAATCGACAGTAAAATGAAGTCTCTAAAATATACAAGCTGGGTAGAGTTAGCAAGTTGAGCTCCCTGAAGGCACTTCGACATGACTCTCTGTTGTTCAATTTTGCGATGATTCGAACAGCTTTTTTCTGCAGTCTGAATACTCTTTCCAAGTTTGATATGGCACAACTGCCCCACAGAGAAATTCCGTACGACAGGTATGGAAATATTAATCCATAGTAAGCCATCATTAAGACATCAGACGTACAAAACTTTGATAAATTGCGAAGGACAAAAATTCCAGTTGCCAATTTAGCACATACACTTTCAATGTGAACTTTCCAGGTTAACCCTTTATCTAGGTGTATTCCTAGAAATTTAGCAGAATCAGTTTCTTCCAGAAACAATGTTATCCATCATTACTGTTGGGGTTTCATAAGTATTCAACCCACGTAAAACAGAAGTTGATGTAATTTGTCTTTTCATGATTAGTTTTGAGATTATTTACCAGAAAATTTTGAATGCAGGAGTTAAGATCAATGAAGGTTTGAATCTCCAATGTAGTTAGAGAATCAGCCCGAAAACAGAGAGTCGTGTCATCTGCGTATTGAATGATTTTCCCATATAAGGCTGACCGCATGGATATTATTCACATAAATCAAGAAAAGGACAGGACCCAAGATTGATCCCTGTGGGACTCCTTGGTATATTCTAATAGTACTTGATACTGCATTCTGGACCTGAACACATTGACTTCTACTGCTCAAGTATGAGTGGAGCCACTGGTGTGCTGTCCCTCGTACACCACAGCCTTCCAGCTTGTGTAGCAATATACCATGATTAACAGTATCAAACGCTTTTGAGAGATCAAGAAAGACACTGAGCGTTCTTTGGTGTGTCTCAAAGCCCTCCACAATAAAGTCTACAAGTTGGGTGATTGCTCCAAAAGTTGATCTTCCTGGTCTGAAACCAAATTGTAGATCAGGACAAAATTTTTGTGTTTGTCAAGAAAATTAAGAAGTCGGTCCTGGAACAGTTTTTCAAAAATTTTGCTAAAAACAGGTAAAATTGAAATTGGTCGATAGTTATCCGCTAACTTTGGATCGCCTTTTTTGAAAACAGGTACGACTTTTTGCCAATTGGAGTGCGGATGGGAAATGTGCCAGTTTCAAAAGAAACATTTATGATTTTTGTTCAATGGGCTTAATATGTGCTGATAACATTGTTTTATAAGCCACATTGATATGCCATTTATGTCATTGGAAGTTTTAGCTGAAAAACTTCTTACAATACGTCGCACTTCGTCCTCACACACAGGAGTCAGAACCATAGATGAAGCAGGGGTATGTGTGGTGACTGTATCCAGTTCCAAATTCACGGTCAGCATCAAGAGAGAACCAGCCACTGAGGAGAAAAAATTTATTAAATTCCAAAGCTATTTGCATTTGGATCGGTTAATTTTATCCCATCAGCATCAAGCTGAATGGATTTTTGAAGATGCTTTATTTGTTGAGTTTTTTATAATGTTCCAAGCTGTCTTAGAAAAGTTAGATGACTGTTTTAGTTTATTGTTTATTTCGTATGATTTTGCAGCAGTTATTACTTTTTTATAAATTCTTTTGTAATTTCTATAGAAGGATTTGAATCTATAATCATTAGTGTTCCTGAATATTTCATTATAGAATTTTAATTTATTTCTAGAAATCAGAATTCCAGGTGTTATCCAAGAATTCTTCTGAACTTTACCTTTTGTTTTTATTTTCCTAAGGGGACAGCAAACATTTAAGTGGAACATGAAACAACTGTTGAAGGTAGTCGAATATTGTGTCTGCAGAAGTAAAAGAATCTAAAAAAATCCAATTTTCATCTGCCAGACATTTATTTAAAAAGATTTATATTATGTGGATGGAAATTTTCTCCTTAAAATAATGTTGTGGGATTCTTGGCTCACTGAACATCCACGGATCACCACTCCTGTGCGTAATGGTCGGATATAGCAGTGTTTCAGCACTGACACAGAAACTATTGAGTACGTTTGTTATGACATTATCAATGGCAGTGCTCGATGTCGCTGTCACACGAGTTGGCGAGTTCACAGACCAGCCAAGACTAAAAGATTTGAGCAAGTCTCTAAGCTGTTGAGTTTGCTTATCATTCATATTTAAAAACATTAATATTGATATCCCCCATTATAACAAAATATTTTAAAAAATTATTGAGGAGATAGTTTAGAAGCCGCTCAAGTCTCTCGAAAAAAAAACACCAAATTGGCCATTTGGTGATCTGTACAAAACCAACTACAGCAATTCTCCCGAGAGAACTCAAGCAGACCCTCAACTCCAGCCATCTCAAAATCTAATTCAATTCCTACATTAAACCTCAGTGGCTCAGACTTGATTCGATCTCGAACTAAAATTGCTACTCCACCTCCCTTATAAAATTGACGCTGAAAGGATTGGGCCAGATCAAAGTTAATAATTTTGAAAAAATTTATTGTTTCGTTTGTAAATCCGTGTTCCGAAAACTATGAAGATGTCTTGTTTTAGTTCCTCACATAGAAGAGAAAGTTCATCTAACTTATTTGTTGCAGTTTGAGCATTTTGGTGGACTATGCTGAACGTAGAATTTGTTAACAAAGTTTTATGTCTGTGTTTTACTTTTTGGAAGAGGTTTAAGTTCTGTGTTGCAACTCTGGGGGTGGAACCTGTGTCCCTAAAAAATCATCTGTACAAGTTTTGTTGTCAAGTTTTGTTATAGTTGTGGTAAGCACTGGCCAAACTATATTTAATAGTTTATATTTAATAGTTCTCCAAATGTAATAGAACTTTTTATTAGAAGCTTAACAACATCATTGTGGAACAGTGGTATTGTTCTGACCTTTAGAAAAGCTGAAATAATAATATCATGCATCCACCACAGTCAATTTGTTAAACTATGATATATCTCTCAGTAAATTTTATATTTTTAATACCTTTACTGTGATATGAGACATTGTACCAACTATAGAAAAGCTGGAATAGTATGAAGGTTGCTGATAAAGTTTTGTGATATATGAAGAACTTTTGTGCTAACTTACCAAAATGTTAGGTGGGATCAAAATAATCTCCTATAGCGTCAATGTCTCAGATCTTCCCTGATTGAAAGCACCCAGCTACTCAACTTTTGGAATGTAATCAAAATATTTATGAACCTCATCATCAATTTTGGCTTTCGAAGTAAAGTGATGATCACCATGCAAATGTTTCTTCAGATTGAAGAATAACCAGAAATCGCACATAGCAAATGGGGTAAATAAGAAGGGTGTCCAACATTTTGATGAGTTTTCGGCCAAAAACCCTGAAGTTTTTACAGCAGTGTGAGAAGAGGCAATGTCATGATGAAAAATTACACTCTTAATGTTGAAATCCTGAAGAACTTCTGGTAAGCATTGATCAGTATACCACCTTGCTGTGACAGTCCATTGTCCATCCAGCATAATAGCCCTTTCCTGAAGAAAAAGCATACATTACTTACTTCACGAATTGTAGTTTCATGACATATTTCATGTGGGGGATGGAAATAGGAGGGTATCTAAAGGGTTAAAAATATGAACAATAATTTTCTTCTCAGATCATATTTTCTTTATACACAGAATAGCTTCATACATTTAAGGCAAATCGTCAGACACATAAATAAATGTTAAATCAGCGTCAGCAATCATTACAGAACCTTAAAGGGGCATATTTTAGTCTTGTAATCAAGTTGTAAGACTATTACTAATAAATAATTAGTATCATTCTGATGCCTATATTTGTATAATACTGTATAAGATTATTTGACAGTTATAAAATTATTGTTTGACAGCTAAATCTTTAATTTCATAAGAAAACACTGAATTTATGTACTTGTTTTTGTATAGCTTGGCAGAACAAATATTCAAGAAGTACTGTTTAATGAATATTTATAAAGCTATATCGAGGTATCTTTAAGTTTACAGCATAAGTACAAAAAATTAACACTTTTATAAACTTTAATTAGAGTATAATTAAATTATTATACTCAATCTTAGCTGGTCTTTGATAACAATGTCGAAGATCTTAGTTATCACAGGGACAATGGAAATAGGTCTGTAGCTGCTTTCTTTTCACCTTTTTTAAAGTGAGGACCATCTTAGAAATCTTCAATTTATAAGGTAGAATCCACTTGCCGCACATTTTTGGCACCTATTCTATAATTTTGGATTATTTTCACCTGGGAATAGCATGTTAATAACTTATTTTTCACTGCACTATATGTTGTGAAAGGAAAGGGATAAATTTTAATAAAATTAATTAGATAAAAGTTTAAAAAATATTTGTGCGTTAATGGAAAATACACAGGGTGTTTAGAAAAGGGTGTCACAAATTTCTGTGGATGATACTACTGAAGAGAATTTCTAACAAAAGGTTTCCTATAAACATAGGCTTGAGAAGTGTTTCGTTTAGCCACTCGCCGGCTTTTTTGTATTTTGTATAAAAAAACTAGTATCTGTAAAACTAGTAAAGCTACAGATACCAAACTTTGCACATAGGTATTAGTAACTTAGAGGAATACTCGTGAAAATAATTGTGTGGTTTGCTTTAATATTAACAAAATGCACCTGTTTAAATTGTTTAAAGTCAGTAACAATATAGTTATACAAAATTTACAAGACACCAACTATTTTTAAAATTGTATTACATTTCCAATGGTACGTAATTCAACGAAATCTGTCAGCGCATACTTATGCTTACTTGAGCATAACTCTAAAGATATGCTTGCTCAAGCCGAGAGCAACAAACATGACAAAATAGCTGATGCCTCTTAACTAACAATAATAATGGTTACTGTAATATTTAAGTGGGTTATTATTTTCTAAAGAGGATGGGAAATAATCAAACTTTAATAAAGTAATGAGAAATATTTAATGAAGGTAATCATTTAATACGTTAAACATGAAATTAATTAAATATTGCAATATTTTCTGTATTTTAGAGCAATGGTTGGAAAGGGATTAAGGCGATATATATATATATATATATATATATATATATATAATTAATTAAATCTCAAGATTAATCAAGGATGAAATAGTCCAAGCCTTACCTATTATTATTATTATATATATATATATATATATATATATATATATATATATATATATATATATAGTACTAAAATAGTCAAAGACAGAGGTAAATTGGATTGGACCTTCCTATACCAAGTAATGGAAATCCTGAGAAGTTTAATGTCCTCTTTTGATTGTGAAACCTTTTTTAATTTCTATTTTCCACTCAAGATAGTTTAACCAAATGATGAGAGCAAGACCAATTTAAACATTTAATCGTGATACACTCATGGAATTGTGAAGTTCTTAGTAGTGATCATAAGGAAAACCTAGCAAATACCCAAGCACTAAGAATAAGTGTTATGATCTGTACTTAGGAGCTAAGAAGCATTATCACATGAGGGTACCAGACATATACAATGTCAAGAGAACCAGCAATTATGAATTTATAAGCTCTTAACTGGGGAATTATCCATGTAATTATAAATATATATATATAATATTTAATATGTAAGTATGATAGCATTAATAATAGTAAAGCAATTAAATTGTAAAAAAATAAAGAAAATAATTCCACTTAAAAGCTATAATATATGATTTAATAAGTTCTAATCTCTGAGAAATAAAATATATATGTAAAGTCTTGATCACCCACAGAACGTGTTTTGCATCACCAGAACTAAAGTTACACATGTTCTAGTAGTTTATATATTTTAGGTATATAAGATATTTTATGATCCTTGTATTAGTTTTATTATGAAATAACAGATAATCCTCCTATGTGTCTTAAAACATCAAGGTTCCTTCATTAAAAAAAACTGTGCAGACAAGAAAATAATAAACAATTTTTTTGATGAGATTTTATCAACTAAAAATAAACAAACAGTACTTAAACTT
Organism: Homalodisca vitripennis; assembly: GCF_021130785.1. NCBI lineage: Eukaryota > Metazoa > Arthropoda > Insecta > Hemiptera > Cicadellidae > Homalodisca > Homalodisca vitripennis. The sequence goes on from NC_060211.1 coordinate 80,383,281, forward strand.
TTGTTTTCATCAGATACCAGTCTTGAAGTAGAATTATCTACTGCTACCATTTTTGTAACGAGATAACATAAAAAGGCTTAACATTGAAAAATACTTGGACTACGTGCAAATCGGTAACCACTCACATTAACTTAATCAATGTCAGTTGTAACCTGTTGAGATGGACAGATTGGTCCTTATAACACCTTGTTACTAGCATAAAAATTTACTTACACCTTCTAAACTGCAAAAGGTTTAACTATTACAACATGTATCAGTCTCAGAATTCATCAAAAACAAATGGTAAGTTTACAATAATTCTTAAAAAACAATTAAAATAGATATACTCTAAAATGGAAAAAACACTATATATATATATATATATATATATATATATATATATATATATATATATATATTTATTTATGTTCAAGTGCATAGTGTATATTTTTATAAATTCATTGTTAAGTATTCTTTCTGAGATATTAAAAAAAGAATAATTGTGGATAAAATCCTGTTTAATAGAATCTTGTATTTCTTAATTTCTTAATTCTGAAGAGTTTTTTATTAACTCTAGAATTAGTAAGTTATTTAATAAAATACATTTTAAAATTAAAAGATTTCTGAAAACTATTACTGTTTTCTACAGATTCTGATACAAAGTGACTCACGAATCCCTGAAATTCCTGAAATTCTGGTAAGGTAGTTTTAATGGGTGAATTAAATTGATTCTTATGGGTTTTGACCAGATAAATTGAATAAAACAGATCCAAGAACTGTTAGTTTAGTACTTTTTGAGAAAATCTGTGTGAAATGCAAACAATTGAGTGAAAAATACATTTTTTTTCATCTTTAGGCAACAATACCTTTGTTATTTCACACACAAAAACAGATCAAGATTTGTAATAACACTTGTACAAACTTGTATTCAGAACAAAGCGGTGTAAATAAAGTACACCGAAAGTGAATAGATGTTTGATTAAATGAATTTTGATTTATAATAGTACAAAGTAAAATTAACGGTAAAAATTAATCTAAAATTATTCAACCAAATTACAGAAAATTTTCAATAGTGTTTCTTCTAACTTCAATGCATTTTTCTGCTTGTTTAAGGATGGCTCTTGTTCCTTTTTGTAGTTCAATAGGGCTATCCTGTAATCGCATAAAAGCTTCATTAATATGCCTAAGTAGCGCCTCATGGGAATAAACTTTAACCTCATCAATTTTCTCCATCTATCCTCAAAAGCAAAACTCCTACAGCGTGTGATCTGGTGATCTGAGTGGCCAGTGTATAGGACTGATCCATTTATTTTGACTGGATGGACTGATATACAGTTGTTAGGTCTAAAAATTATTTGAATTCTACAATTCAAATCATATCATTGATGAACATCTGCTTATTGTATTGCCAACTTATGAAATAACAATTTCCTGCATTATTCTGTGTTTTTAAATCAAATTAAATCAAGTATGTCAGCACCTAAATGCACTGCTAACATCAGTCTACTCTATGAAATAAATTTTTATTTAAGAATTAATTAATTTTATCTTAGTAGAAATTTAATCTTTCCATTGGTTAATTAACAAAGTTATTGTTAGTCAAATGTAAAAGGCGTGTTGTATAGTTATAATCAGTTAAAATTAATTTAATCAAACATCTATTTGCTTTCTGAGTACTTTATTTACACTGTTTTGTTTAGAATAAAATGTTCTACATGTTTATTCTGTAAACATTTTGATCTGTTTCTTGGTAAAATAACAAAATTATTAATTAACTACTTAACTTCCAGTTCTGGGACTTGTTTTATTAATTTAATCAGGACAAAAACCAGAAGACACGAATTAATTTGCTCCTTAATCTACGAGTACCATACCAGAATTTCAGGAAGACCTCATTTTACATGGTGACCTTAATCCGGTTGAAATATTTCACTAGTTGTAACTCGCTAAGAAAGCATTTCCGGAGCCGTGTTTATATTTACTAATTTCATTATTTTTACATCTAGAATGAGCTCCTACAGTTTCTGCATATCTTCGTGAATTGCCCTGTATAAGTCCTGGTGGCAGATTGATAAAATATTTCGTACCTATGTAAATGTTGTCCCTCTCTGGAACAAGGTGGTAGTTTTCATATACAATATCCCCTTTATTATTATGTTTGTATACTATAGTGAGTTATATTCCTCTAAATTGACACTTTAAAACAAACTGATTAGTTATATTTATTATATTTTCCAGATACAGCTTGCAATTCTAGTCAAGTTAAAGCCATACAATTTTGTCATTATCATCAGGAACATACAAATTTGTTGTTGATGTGATCAATTTTGTCTGGCCCTTAATATTGTAATTTTCGTTTTTACATAATTTATGTCTTCAAAGTTTATATAAGTAATAAATAAAATAGATAGATAAATTGAATAAAATAGATCGTAGAACTATTATAAGTTAAGTAGATTATGAGAAAACCCGTGTCAAATGAAAAAATTGATTGAAAAACTCATTTTTTCATTTTTGGATAACAATAACTTTGTTATTTTACCAAAAAACTAATCAAAATTTTTAATAAAACTTGTGCCAATTCTAGTCTAATTAGAGTCATAAAAACGTTTTCATTATAATCAGGAACATAGAAATTTGTTGTTGATGTGATCAATTTTGTCGGGCCCTTAAGTTGTCATTTTGGTTTCTACATATGTCTTCAAAGTTTATATGAGTGGTGAATTTTAAAACCATAATTACAGTACGGTATTTGGAGTTAGCAAGTTCAGAAAATCTACTTGCTTTGGAAATAGCTTTTGTCAGCATATAAAATTATGTCTTCATCAACTACACAACCTTGGCCTTTCTCTGCAAAGGTCATTAATGTGTATTATAAATAATAAAGGGTCTAAAATGTAACCCTGAGGAAGTGAATTTATATGTTTTTAATTTTAATACCAAGGAATCCTTCAAGATGCCATCCTATGCCTTAAATACAGTAAGTATGAATTTATCTATTGCAATTAAATTTAAAAAAATTATAATATTTCAGCTTAGCAAAAATAGTGATGTGCTAAACAGAAACAAATGCCTGAAGTAGATGGAAATAGTGGAATGTTACCACTTTTTAATGTAATACGTTATCTTAACATAATTAGAAAAATTAATAAATATATTAGTGGAAACTAGTCTGATGTGCTCTATTTGCTCTTACATAACTCCAATATATTTTGATACTCTGACTATGCCCACATTATAAATTTCTTCTAAAACTGATTCCATAAAATTAGAAAAATATTTTTTACTAACGATAGTTTAAGTTTTGGAATCACCAAATGAAATATTAACCAGATATTATTTATTGACTTATTTTATTTCTGGTGCCGTATGAAATTGTTTTAATAATCACCACTTCTGGTTATACATTACTTGTTATACTTTTCTTAAAGTAAAGTGAAATGTATAAATAATATTATTATTTATATACAATTTTGAAAATTGATTTCAAGCCAAATCTTTATTTTCGTTAGATTTGGCTATCAAAACATTTTGCTACTGGTAATTTTTGTAAGTTAATAGAACTAATTATCTTTTAATTTATTCAGAATATTGCCTCCGTTAACTTTTTAACATCTTAAAAAGAAGTAAGTTAACCCTGCTACGTCCATTAGAAATTTACTGCTTCAGAATTAAGACTGCTTTATAAGCTCTTGAATTACCCTTGATCATTCAGCACTGTGAGAATAAAATGCACCCTAATTGATGCTTAAATAATTCTTTGTTATAAACTTTAATATTTATAATGGGAGGTTATGTAACAGTTTTGTTCTCACATGATCAGGAAACTTCTTACACGGAGTTGGGTGTTTCTCCGTTTTTATCTAATTGACTAAACTTTATATTTGTGTAAACTTAATTGTTATCATAAGTTATTTGAAAATGAATATATTTTTTTAAACAACAGGAATAACATTGTTAGTCTAACATTAATATGAGGATATATATGTAATCGTCAGGTAACATGAGGAAGATAAAGTTACAATTTCAGGATGTTTTTTGTATCTAAGTTTTTCAGTAATCCTAATTGCTTTCTTTAGGATTACAAATAATCATTGGAAATAGGATTATCTTACTTTCTAAATTGTTTGTGAATTACAAGCTATCACACTATTACTACACATTTTGTAACTTTAATACTAGTATGGACATTTACAAGTGTACATTTTAGAGTCTTGGGTAGTAAAAGTTTGCTAAATTTTGTATTTAAATGTTCTAGAAAAATACTTTTTTCTGACATCATTCAAATGATGAGCCCTGCTCAATTTTAATGTCTATGAATATTAATGATCAACATCAATTAAATCATTATGAAACACCACAGATGACATGTGCATATTAACATTTTGATAAAAACTGAAAACTTATGATTTTTGAATCAAAACATAAATGTGAAAACTGGAGTATTTGGTTGTGTAATTTTCTGATTTAGTTTCTATTGACACATTAACACCAGTGGGGCTAGGCCTGAAATCAGACAAAGGGTTATTGAACATCTCTGAGGTAACACAAATATCTGTGCAAAATCACATTCAGTTAGTTGTTTCTGAAAATTATTAACTAGTGAGTGATTAAATCTGTTAATTTGTGGTATGGTATCATTTAAAATTAATCTTTTCTGAACAAACTTCATGTAACTTAATATAAAAACATTAAAAGGGATTATATTCTTTTAAAATTTAAATTCACCTGTTTGGCACACTGAAATGAGTATTTAGGCAGCTTTAAATTTACTGTTGTGACTATAATTTAATAGTTCCACTGCAATAAAAAGAAAATATTAAGTTTAGAAAAGTGTTCATAATGTTGACAGAGGTACAGCAAGAACTTAAAAATTAGTAGTTCTATATTCAAATAGTTCTTCCAGCTCAGTCGGAATAACAGGGTAGATTTTGTGACAATTCATATATTAATAATTTATTTCTTATGGGATTTACATGTAATCAATATATAAAAAACCATTTGATATAAACAACCATTTTAGTTACAAAATTACTTTAGAAATATTGTAAGCAATCCAACTCATTTCTTATTTTTCCTTTAGGTTCATAGACATGGACAGAAATTGTTTATTCCTGATCAAATACATACATGATGCATCATTACATAGTCAATATATATATATATATATATATATTTTTTTTTTTTTTTTTTTTAAACATAATAGACAACAGTCAACCCTATCAATCTAATCTTCAATTCTAATAAGACAGAAATTCCTGTAAAACTTTTCATTCAACCAGGAAAGCTCTAAGTTTTTCTTTAAAGCTCCTAAGTTATTATTTCACTTTTTTTATTTCTGCCCAAGATTATTATGAAAAAGTGGTGCTGTGAATGTATGTCACGTTCAGAGAGTATTATTCGTGCCTTGTTGGATATCTGTGACATTCACTAACTGATGGAAGATCCTTCAAGTTATTAATGGTCTACATTATTACCCTGTATATGAAAAATTGGGGCAAGGTAAGGATATTGACCCCCCCCCCCCCAAAAAAAGGTTTGGTATTGAGAAAGCGAAAAACCCCTCTGCGTGAATGTAATGGAGGTAGCCCTTTAATGAATCGGAAAGCCTTTTTTTGTACCAAAAACACTTTACAGACATGTTGAGGCTCTCCCCATACCTCAATCTGTTGTGTCATGACTGAGGAAAATCAAGAATTGCTTGAAACAAGTTACAAGTTGAAAACGTTACTTTTGTCTCCCCTCTTAAAAATAGGAACCACCTATGTCAGATTTGTAAATATCTGACAAAATTGAAGTGTTAAACAAACAAATAAATAGATCAATAATTGCTGAGTATATTTTTTTAAGGAGAAAGCTGGAAATGTCATCATTGCTAGTGGACATTCTTGTTTTAAAAGAAAGAATCGCTTATTCTATTTCATAAGAAGAAACAGGAGGAAAAACAAAGAACCGATTGTCAGCACAGTTTTTTTTTTCAATAATAAAATAGATAATTAATTATAAAACTGAGAGAATAATATTTATTTATAGTAACTCACTTTATAAACCAACAACTACATAATTTCTCAAAAAGGAATAATTTCAACAAATCAAATTACAGTTGATACAATAATATCAGTACTGTTGAATTTGATAACCTTGAATGTTAGATGACGGGTTGGAATGTGAAGAAATTATCTCCGAAGAAGTACATGGGAAATGGTTATTAAAAAAATTTACGACTCTAGATGGTGACTGAACTGTTTTGTTGCTCCTTGGTCTTATAAGGTCAGAAATAACGAAAATAGTTTTGATTCACAAGTCTCCCTGCGCAACACTTATCAGATTCCCAGATAGTCTTCTGTGTTTTAGTCTTGTTACCTAGCTAAAGTGAAATCATTGAACACTTCTTCTTGAGTTAAAGCGTATGAAAAAGTGTTTGCCTTTCTCTTAAAAGCACTTTTAAGGTTGGATCCTTAGAATCTCAGCCAAAATACCCTAATCAAAATTCAGTTTGGACGGCTGTCATATTGGAATGAAATGGTGCTCCAACCTGCTGGCCACTGGACAAGGCTGAGACATTTTTAGCATCAATTTTTATACCGTTTGAACTTTGTATAAGTGTTTATTTTGTCAGTTCTTTGTGGTCAAAAACTTCTTATGGGGTATACATGTAAAGTAATTGATATCTTGAAAACCATTCAAGATTAAAGCAAAATTGTTTACTACAAGAAGTTTAGGAAATGGTAAAAGCATTCCAGAACTAATTTTTTTTCTCTTAAGTTCATGAATAAATAAGTTGTGAATCAACAAAAACTTAAACAGCTCCCATATTTAAACGAAACTGTGTACCGAGCTGACCAATGAATTTAGCTGAGATATTTATAAGACAAGTTTCAACTTTTTGGGGTTTATTTTTTGGAACAGTTCTCACATCCACAAGATGCGTTTAATATATATCATAAACTTTGAAATGTGGGTGGCTTTAGGCTCTGGAGAGTATGTTCAGTGAAGTTATGTAGAAACTTTCCCTAAGTGCTTGTATACAAAATTGCCTATGATCTGAAAGAGGCAGTTTTAGAGAGGAGTAAAACAAAATTAAATCTACTAATTATAAGAGTTCAGTTCTGGAAGATCTACAACCTAAGATTATACAAAAGCAAACAATAAATGAATGTTCAAATTTGTATGGACACAGTTGAAAAACTCCTCAAATCATTAAGTAAAAACTTAAATTATGATTTATGGACTTGATGAGAAGTCTATAAATTGATTAGGACATCTTTATCACAGAACAACATATAGAATTCTCACTGGAAGTCTGTTTACAGCATAATTTGATCGTCAGACTTAGTAACACTGCTGACAGGACCTATCACAACTTTAATTAATTCTGTTGACTGCAGTTAGACATTTATGTTTGGATTGTCTGCTTTTTAGTGTTGAATGAAGTTGATTGTGTTGAATAGTTTATGTTCACTTGTGAAAGAATGGAACTTGGCAGTGGAAGCTGTATTGTCAATCAGCAGCCTACCTAAATAGCCTAGTCCGATATTCCTGTAGTTTATATTCCATGTAAAACCATATAGTTCCTCTGTTGCCATTAGTTCATTCAACACTTTATTCATCTGTTACAATATTACAACCCTGCTTCGTTCATATTCACCTTAAAATAACAGCATCTCAAGTTGACAACTGATAACAATAAAGTTAAGAACAATAGATTGTTTTCTGAGATTGTATTCTGATATCGACTTCCAGAATTTGAGATGTTGACGGAATATACTCGTCAACCTTGGTAGTGAAGTGTCTGTCTACGTGATGTCTGCCGTACTTGTAAAAATTATTATCTACTACAGTTTTACACTACAAACATTCTTTATCTAACCTTGAATGTTGAGTGTGATTGGAACTTTTCTTTCAATATTTCCTTATTTGTATCTTATTTTTTTATTTGAACAATTATACCTTTTAATAAGAACATTAAAACTCCTATAAAATATAATAGAACTTTTTATTAGAAACTTAACTATATCATTGTGGAACGGTGGTATTGTTCTGACCTTAGAACATCTGAAATAATAATAACATGCATCCACTGCAGTTGTTAAACTATACCTCTCTCGGTAAATTTTATATTTTTAATACCTTTACTGTGATATGAGACATTGTACCAACTATAGAAAAGCTGGAATAGTACTAAGGTTGCTCTTAAAGTTTTGAGATATATGAGGAACTTTTGAGCTAACTTACCAAATGTTAGGTGTGATTACAATAATGTCCTATAGCGTCAATGTGTCAGATATTCCACTGATTGAAAGCACCCAGCTACTCAACTTTTGGAATGTAATCAAAATATTTATGAACCTCATCATCAATTTTGGCTTTCGAAGTAAAGTGATGATCACCACGCAAATGTTTCTTCAGATTGAAGAATAACCAGAAATCGCACATAGCAAATGGGGTAAATAAGAAGGGTGTCCAACATTTTGATGAGTTTTCGGCCAAAAACCCTGAAGTTTTTACAGCAGTGTGAGAAGAGGCAATGTCATGATGAAAAATTACACTCTTAATGTTGAAATCCTGAAGAACTTCTGGTAAGCATTGATCAGTATACCACCTTGCTGTGACAGTCCATTGTCCATCCAGCATAATAGCCCTTTCCTGAAGAAAAAGCATACATTACTTACTTCACGAATTGTAGTTTCATGACCATTGTGGGGGATGCCTTGTCTTCAAACACCCATAGGCAACTCTTCTAGTATTAGAACACCATAAAATGGTATATACATCTTATCACCAGTGAAAAGTTTGGAAATAATCCGATGACCATCATTATTAAACCGTTAGAAATTCTGCTGGCTGATTCTTATACACTCAGCTTTTTGCTCAACTGTCAAATCGTAAGTACCAATCAAGAAACAACTTTTTTTAACTTTGTATATATTGTATAGTAGCACATGGTATTATTTATATATATTGTGTGCTTCAGAACTTAAAATTAGACAGTGTTTTCTTTCGCTACCTTTATGTCATACTGTGTTTATGTGTTAATAGTCCAAATAACAAATTTTAAAAATATATGTATACGTGCAATCCCGTTTATTTGAAATGGAGCAGTTAATTTTTTAAATTTTAATTAGGCCTATGTAATTTATTTAGATCTATTCCATACCCCTAGTGTAGTGCTCTTCAATCAGATTCATCCCCTCCCCCCACAAAACTAAGTACTAGTTACACCATTGGTTTTATCTACTGAACAAAATAAAAAAAACTATTAGCAGTTTCTTCAACTTTTATAACTTGTCTAAAGATGCTAAATCCATATAAAATCACAATAACATGATTTATCCTTTCAATTTTATTCTTCTTACCAATTTGAATTTATTGTTATGGTATACAAAGCAAATAGCATAATCATTCTCAATAAAAATGCTAATAATCTTCTTTCCTAAATATTAATAAATAGCAATTTTTCAATTCTAAGTTAAATTTTTAGATTTTGCTGTTGAGAAAGACCTGCCTTAGATTGAACATGACATTCAGGTTTTAAAAGGTTATCTTCTGGCATGTATGTGTTATGACAAAATTATAAATTTTGTGTAAACTGTAAACTTTATTTCTATAAGGCTTTGCGGAGGCGGAAAGCTAATTTGCATTGTTTAAGCACACTCCTGGGTTTTTATTGAAATCAATAGAATAATTTCCCTTATGAAAGAATTTAATTGTCGGCCATGCTAGTTTTGTTGATGATGGAAATAGGAGGGTATCTAAACGGTTAAAAATATGAACAATAATTTTCTTCTCAGATAATATTTTTTTTATACACAGAATAGCTTTATACACTTAAGACAAATCCTCAGACACATAAATAAATGTTACATCAGCGTCAGCAATCATTACAGAACCTTAAAGAGGCATATTTCAGTCTTGTAATCTAGTAGTCAGACTATTATTAATAAATAATTAAATTAATAGAATTAAAGTAAACCAATTCCGGCTGAACATGCACCTTTTCGTACCATTTGGAACAAGTTGCTTTATTTTGTTACTGGTTATGTGTTTTGGAGTATTTTAAGTATGCTAAGGAGTATCATATATTCAAGCCAATGATCATTAAAAGATTACAAAATAGCACTATTTTGAAAGTGACAATATAGACTTTTATAAAAAGCATCATCAATATAATTAAATGTTGTAATTTTAACACATACAAGAAGTTATACAAACTAAAGTAAATTTAAAATATAACTTAAAAATAATTATGTAACTAATAGTTAATAATCTATTTAAATGGTTCGATCAATAGACAATAGAAACTGTAACTCTGTAAGAATTGTTTTAATAGTTCCATAGTGTTGATCTAATTATTTTTAGTGTCATTTTAGTGAAATTTTGTAATTACAATGGCACTATTGAAATACATGAGGAATATTCTCATTATGATGCCTATATTTGTATTGTACTGTGTAAGATTATTTGACAGTTATAAAATTATTGTTTGACAGCTAAAACTTTAATTTCATAAGAAGAAAACTGAATTTATTTGTTTTTGTGTAGCTTTGCAGAACAAATATCCAAGAAGTACTGTTTAATAAATATTTAAAATAATTTTTAATAACATTTTTGAAATTAAAGATGTATTTAGGTATCTCTAAGTTTACAGAATGTGTATGAAAAATTAACACTTTTATAAACTTTGAATATAGTATTAGATGTTTCTGACTACTATTGTTTGTCAATGAGCACAGTTTAATGGCATTATTTCATCAAGCTCTTTTCTATTATCGTTGTGTTTGACCAAAACACTGATTTCACAAAACATTAGAAATGTTCTAATACCTTGGGTAAAAGATCAAACAAATGATATTTTATCTTATCTTTCTCAGATAAATGAACTAATTGAATTTAACAATTTTGATATCTGGATGGAATTTAAAAAGATTGATTCTCCTCTGTGATTATACAGTAACAACTTCAGTAAGTAATTATTATTTATTTATTTAATTGTAATGATGAGGAGTAGCTATTTTAGAAAGGTCATTAAAACGTTCACAACAACGTGTACCCCAACAGGTACATACCAGGCTTTCGTAAAGCACATCATGCACTCATTCGTCCAATGTAAATGTTACTAGGCATTTCCTTATTGGGTTTTTATTGCCTGTCTTGGTAGTTTTTAAATTTGATCTGCGCTTAAACAAATACCCTCAGATTATCCTGCTCGGATTCATGATTGTTTAATTTTTAAGGTAAATTAACTTTTTAGATACTTCTTGGGGTACACAGAGAAAAATTATAAAAAAAACATTGAAATAATTGATTCATAACAAATTTTGAAGCCTAGATACTTTACTCGTTATTCTTAGACGTCTAACATAAAAAAAACTATTACAGTTTTTGCCATTATTATTGAAACATTTGATGGCGTATAAAAAAGTCTGTATATAAGCTGTTATCATGATAATGTTAACTTTAAATAATATTCATGACACTATCTGTGAATAACCAGGATAATAAACTGTAGTGAGTGCCTGAACTGTTGTTACAATGATGTTGGAGGTTGGGGGAGTGTTTATTCTATAAGACCATCCAGCGGAGAGGGGAATTAACAAAAAATTCTAATTTTTAGATTTTAGTGCCAAAATTATATTTTGGAATCATCATCAGTCAGATCTTTCTTCTTTATTTGAAAATTTTCAAACTAAAGTTATCCAATTAACTGACCTAAGGTTTTTATCATATTTTATGAACATGTTAATTAAAATCTACTGCTGTTTAAAAATTGTACCAACAGAACATAGGAAATAGATATATTTTACAACTGCACACGATTCTCAAGCATATTGCCTTGGATTGAGTTGTAATTGTTGTAAATACAAAGATCTACAATTTTCTACCTGTATATATTTAAATTTTCATATAAAAGTAGTTTAAGATTTTTACCAGTAAATTGTTCATTATACTTGGTTCTGGAGAAAATTAAAAATTGATAACTTTATATTTTCTCTTTGGTGGAAAGATACAGTAAAATATTCATACTCAACTTAGTAAACGTCTATCTCTGTGATTAACCACTTAGGCATTTTACATTATTTATTTTTTATGACAACTTCCAAAACATGCACTTATTTTGACATCACACAAAACTTGCCCAGTTCCCTAAAAATTTAGCTTTTACATATTATAAAAATCTCAGTTATAACTACACCATTATGTTAATGAATTATTATGTAAATGATTCTATGTTTATTGATTAATTTACAATGTAATAAAAGTGTGAAAAGGCTTTAATTTGCAATGAGAGAATACAACAATATAGTCGCCTAAAGACTATTTAAGTTTTATGTAGGAATTCATAAGTTTTAGTTGAGTGATGAGATTTTTAGGGTTTGGTATTTCATGCTGGTGATCAGCAAATATTGGATGAGAGTATACTAATGTGTGCAAGTGAAAGTACTCAAATTAAAAGTCTAATTTTAGGTAGTTATTCAAGCAATTAACTGATAAATAGTGATAAAAGTAAGATCTAATTTTAAACTGTGTTTTCAAAATAGGAACTAAGTTTAGAGTTTATCAACTGGAAATCTGGATTAAAGTTTTTGAAGATTAACATATAGTTAGTATAATTAACTGAAATGATTGTTTAGTTAGTTATAGCCAAATTACAATTTTAAAAAGTTCCAAGTAAAATATAGATAACTATACTATTCTGCACTGGTCTTCAGTCAAAAGTTACAGTGTCAAAATGGAAATGTAATACAGTAAAAGTTCACCTCACCAAATCTTGAGCAATTTCATTTTAATTCCAACGGTACTTGTTTCAACGAAATCCATCAGTGTATATGCAAACAGTACCACTTTAAAGGTATGCTTGCACAAGCCGAGAGCAATAAACATTTTGTCTTTTCGTAGGCATCAGCTGTTAGAAAACTAAGTTAGAAAGATGTTACAAGTTACTAACTATTTTTCAATTTTTATAACAATTCCAATGGTATTTATTTCAACAAAATTCATCAACGCGTAAACAAGCACGACCACTGAAAGATATGCTTGCTCAAGCCGGGAGCACCAAACATGTTACAGTTCACAGGTATCAGTGTTCGTTGCTCCTATATAATTTTATATATACATATCTTTATTTTGACAATTTATTTGTTGTTTTAGATAATATAATTTTATATATTATAGAAGTATTATTGTCAACAATTTACTCATCCTAGAAGATCTTAAAGATATTAGAAATGTAGCCTCAAAAAGTGTTTGTTATAATATACAATAATAAACCTTTTAACACTTTTTATATATTTTGTTATTGTACAATGTACATTTCGAATTCAATGAATTCGTCTTCAGGTACTGAAAGGTTAAGGTAAATGAAGTAAATAAAAAATTGAAAGAAAATTTTCATATGTGTTTAATTATCTTAAATATGTTAGTTGGTAATATGTTTAATTGCAGACAGTATTTAATAAGTACCAATTATAGTATTAAACAAGTCTGGACACTCAGTGTTAACCTATACACTAATCTGGTAACCTTATAGATTATACAAGTAGTATGTAATCAATTTGGAAACTGTACTGAAGTGCAACATTCTTATACAACTACAATAATCACAAAGAAAACATTGGGGATATTCACTGATGGTTTGAAATTAAGAAGGGTTGAGAAACTAAGCCTCATTTGTATAGGTGACGTTGAGATGGCTCGTAGACATAGCTATGCCTGCTATAACATCCTATTCTGGCTGACACAAGGAGTTGGATTATTGGCTATCATACTTCTCTGCATCTGGGTGTTTGGATTCCGGAATGGCCTTGCATGGAACTCTCAACCCAAGGTCCAGTTTAACTGGCATGCTCTTTGTATGCCCATTGGACTAATATATCTATGTGCACTTGGTCAGTATATTAGTAAGAGTATAATTTAAAATACAAGGTTAATCTAATCATTCAATCACAGCATAATATGTCAGATTTATTTGTTATGTTCATTATATTTTATAATCTATTGAACCACATAATTATTATTAAATGAATAATTAATTACATTTTAAAATAATGTAATGTAATGCATAACATGTTACCTTTTTTTGGAAAGGGATGAACAGTACTATCTGTAATATCTGTTATTTCCTATCAAACTCAATCTAACTTATAAAATATGACAATGGTTTGTGACCGAGAAGAAGGTTTTGTAAATAACATTGAGTGTGGACTTTTGTAACGCAAACTAAGTGAATGAAAGAATAGGCATTATTATATATTATTTTTGTAGTTATTATTTAACTAACGCATTAATATTGTAGTTAAAAAAATATTTTGATTTTCCTACTCTTAATGTAATATAATAAATGGGTAATGGTAAAAAAACAATTAGTTTAGTTATTTCTTAAATTTTTTACAGTCAACATTATAATTTTAATGAGAATTGAATATCAGGTTACATCTAAAAAGAATCGTGTTTTGCCCTAATTTAACTCCAGTAAATAATTGTTATTTAAATTAATTATTAATTGATGCCAAATCTCAGTCTGGATGTCCATCAGTTTCCTAAAGTGACAGATGGTAACAAAATTTCTTTTGTCATTAAAACAGAAAAACTCACTTATTACTTCGTTTAGTGAAAGGCCAAGAGTGAAAATACAGTAAATAGTAATACATGTTAAGTACTACTTACCGGGTGAGACAGAACTGATTAAGAAATTTGATTGAGAAAATTCTCAGGCTGTGGGAGAGAGAGAGGGGAATAAAGCTGTTATCATTGTCTTTTATCGGTGGTTCTATATCAACATGGTTTAGACTGGAGAACATCCAAGCTTTGCAGTGCGGGCGTATTATGAAAAGAATAAATCAGTGATCACAACACAGAGAGTGGAGGTGCCTGTACGGTCTACAGACTTAAGCTTTTGTGTTTTCTTGCTTTGAGGATATCTGAACAAACATTGTGTCTTTAAACATTGCCCTTACACAGCCAGAGCTGAGAGAGCAGATTATTGGAAAGGGTAACACTATACTCCGTGATATGATGATAACTGATGAAGCTGTACAATACCTCAGAAATCGTATTCAGCAGTGTGAAATCGTATTCCTAATGGCCGCCATCTTGAGGACATTATTTTCAAACTTAGTTAACATAAAATTCAAGTCAAGTCAAGTCAAAATATCTTTATTACATTATCATCAAGATAAGTATAGTGTCACATTAATAAGACATTAAAAGATCTTAATGTTAAGGCGTCAAGAATTGCAACAGTAAAAAAAATTCATTTAAAGTATAAAAGGGCCGATCTTGTAGCCAGTTCTTCAGGTCTCTTCTAAAGAGCCGCTTTCCTTCAGCGCGTCTGGCAGGGCGTTCCACATCTTGGCACCAATAATGTAGCTTGTCTTCTTTTCAGTGGAGCTGAGTTTGTGCACAGGTAGGCAGTAGTTGTTGGCATGTCTGGTGTTGTACTGGTGGAATTGTGATCCACTTCTAGCAGATTCCGGTTCCTTGATGTGGACGTGGGTTATTGCCTCCAGGATGTACAAGTTGATCACTGTAAGAATCCTCAGTTCTTGGAAGGCTGCTCTACAGGATTCTCTGAATTGTAGATTATACAGGATTCTAATGGCCCGTTTTTGGAGGATAAGAATGCGCTGCATGTTCCCTGCTGTAGTGCTGCCCTATACTGCGATCCCATATCTGAGATGTGGTTCAAATAGAGCATGATAAGCTGTTTTTGTGGTTGTCATATCACTTACATGTTTCATTCTTCTTATAACACACAGTCCTGTACTTAATTTATTGCAGAGAGTGTCTATATGAGCCGTCCATGAGAGTTTGTCATCAAGAGTTATACCAAGGTGTTCTGTGGTTGTGACTTCTTCCAGTTCAATGGTATTTACTATTGATATCTAATGTATACTCCATTTTCATCTATCTAGCTCCTTTACTTTTTTGTAACTCCTTAAAACTGCTTAATTAGTTCTACCGCACATTGTACTGTAATGTATTATGGTAACATTTGACAACATTAGGGACAGATGTACTTTTCATATCTGGTTCCAATAGAGAGCTGAAAATATTTACAATCACGATAATAGTGCTGATCAGCTAAAATAAGTTTTATAAATAATAAAAGAATATGTTAATAAAATCCTTCTGTGTTCACGTTATCTTGATCACACTGCACTGACTGTCAGTAATACTTCATTGCACTATTCTTGAATTGGGGAAATCAAAGTTGACACAGTTTGAAGTGGTATAATAAAACTTTAGCTCCTAAATAAAGGATCCCAGGCAGCTGATTAATTAGTGTTTCAACTTTTCACCCTAGGATCCTGGGTTCCAATCCTAGTGTTAGGGTATGGCAGATTCAAAAACATAAAAAATAAATATCTGAATGTAGCCTGAAGTAACGAGATAAATGATTCCAGATCATCCAGAACATAAGTAAGTGAACTTTTAGAGGCACATGTTTGAAAAGTACTTCATATAAAGTGCTTATTTGGATTGGGTTACAGATTTATAAAAAATTAATTCAACATTGAATTGGAAATTGGTCTTCTGATACTTTACTGATTGGCAACTTTATTCAGCTTAATGTTTTCTACATGTATAATCTTTAAAATTTATTAAATAGAAATATGCTATCTCTCTAGTAATATACAATGCTTATGCTTAATAAACCCACTTAATGATTCAGTATTGTGTTCTATTTACAGAGCTGATGACGTTTAGAATTTTTAGGTATGGTAAGAAGAAGGATTTGAAACTATTACATGCAGGATACATCATACTCATAGTGATTTTGATAGTCATAGGCTACTGGGCTATCCTTGACTGTCACAATTACCAGGGCAAACCCAACTGGTATTCTCTACACAGCTGGATGGGTGTCCTGACAACAGCTCTGTACTTTACACAGGTCTGAGTAGAACTCATACTGGTAGAAGTAACTATGATAGAATTATTTGATGTAGACTTTTAGTAACTTGTAACAAAGACACAGTTTTAACTTTAAGGAAGTTTACCTCTCTTGAAGTTTAAAAGGATGTGAGGTAGAATAGTTATCACTTCTGAACAAATTAACTTTCAAACCATGTTCCAAATAATATTTACTGTAACCATTAAATACTAATCTGATATTTATGATATATTCACAATTATAACATTTTCTACTTCCATCATTACTTTTGCAACGCATGCACCTGTGTACCTCTACATTTTCAAAACTGTAATGTATGTGAAGGTAACAAAAATGAACATTAGTACACTGTAATGTAACAACGTAATGTTTATTTTGCAGACTATATTCAAAAATTCAGAGAGCAGACACCAAATTACCAAATGCTGCAATAATTTTCTGAGAAAATTCACTAAGCTCAGTGGCCAATATGTGATATCAACACCTGGTGAAAGCTCCTCAATCAAGAGCAAAATGAAAATTCTCTAGATCTTAGAAAAACATTGACTTCTATAACTTCTAAGTAATGTTCTAATGGTGTTAACCCTTAGGCCTTGTTGTCTATTCTACTATGTTACAACTCATTGACTATTATAGTGTGATTATCTTCACCCTACTTCAGGTGAAACCTTATTTGATCCACTAACTTTACGGGACTGTTTACAATTTTTAAACTCCATTAAAATTAAACAACACATGTGGACTAGCATCACCATGATTTCCAGGAGGTAAAATAAACCAAAGAAGAAATCAATTAATTAGAGAAATTATTGTAAATTAATATCTAGAATTACTTTTATATTTAAAAAAAAAACATTATTATATGCAATTATAACATAAGAATAGCAAAGTATATAAAATACTTATTCTATAAAATCTTCCTTCACTCTATCGTAATGTTATGCAATCGGTTTTAACATTTTTTGGGGAAAAAGTTTTTTGATCATTTTACAAAAAAATACTGTAATTGTGAATTTATTTTAATATATCTAAGATATATATATATATTAGATATATATATATATATATACTCATGTATTTAATTGCCTTAAGCAATTTTTATTAAAAATCGTATCACTTTCTTAAGCAAAAAGTTATTAAATATATTTAATTCCATAAAGTTATAACTCATACAAATGTTAAAAATTCACATCCTTATATTCAGTTATTTTTTATGAGAGTGTTTAGTATCAATATTGACAAATATTTTTACTTCAAATATTTTTTCCTGTATTTAATCAAATACTGGAGTTATCAAATTTTTCCTAATTTTCCTGAAATAGGTAAGAAGACTTAAGAAAATTATATGAGAGAGCTATGACTCTGAAATAAAAACAATTAATCTAACCAACAACAAAATTACATCACCTTTTGTTATAGACATATTGGGTTGGTAAATTACCAAATTTACATTAATTATACATCCAACGTTGTCCATTAAGGTTCTAATGCTTATAAAGCCAATTTATTATAATAATTGAGAATCATCACCTGTAGGGAATCTTAGGTTGTGCTTCATTCCTTTGGCCTGGAGTCCAGGTGGAGTACCGGGTCAAGTACAAACCTCTTCATGTGTTCATGGGCCTAACTACATTTATCATGGCTACCACCACTGCTCTGCTCGGGCTGTTTGAAGAAATCAAAAATATGTAAGTAAATCAGTTCAGAATTTCCCAACATAGTTGTTTGTTTTATTTACTCATTTAAAATTTGTTTTCTCTTAATTCGTTTTGTTTATTTTGTGTATCTTTATTTAATTTCTTTTCACTTAAATTGTTTTAAATAAAGATCTAAATTTAGTCCTTGATTCTTATTAATTAATTTCAATTGCTGTTTAAGGTATTGTTCTTGTTTGAAAATAAAATTATTTAAAAATCCTGTATGAAACATAAATTCCAATATAGTTAAATACATGCTATAAACTATCAGAATAATATCAAAATACATATGTGACGTGGTAAAAATAACTACACTACATGTTGAATAAGTCATAAACATACCCCATTAAAATCAACTGAAACTCAAAAATGGTTTTCTTAAACACATATATTATGTATAAAAACTTATTACCTTATGAACTGAGTTTGAACTGCCACATTTTTATTAATGGACCACGCAACATAATGAATATTTTGCCATAATAGTACATAAGACGACAGATGTTACGGCAAAAGAGTAGATATCCTGGAGTCTTAGATATGATGAATATTTTACC
This sequence comes from Homalodisca vitripennis, assembly GCF_021130785.1. Classification (NCBI taxonomy): domain Eukaryota; kingdom Metazoa; phylum Arthropoda; class Insecta; order Hemiptera; family Cicadellidae; genus Homalodisca; species Homalodisca vitripennis. The sequence continues at coordinate 80,402,408 of NC_060211.1, forward strand.
TAAAAATGGATTAGACAACAGACATTTCGACAAAGAACAGATATCCTTGAGTTTTAAACATGTCAATGAAGATTTTGAGGGTTATGAAAATTTTATCGACTTATATGGAACATTTTCAACAACTAGGGAAATTCATCAAAATAATACAAGGTGCTCTGATAAGAATTGAACTGGGCATCGAGAAATGTCGAGTTTTATGATTGGGCTGATATTATGAGAGGACATGGGAGGAACTCTTGCTCAAATAAATTAACTGGTACAACATGCAACTAACTTACACTGCGTTTAATCATTTGTTAAATTTAGCTATTATTGATGTTATTGGCTGTACCTGAATTCAAAAATGTACTACAAAAATGTGAATGAACTTCAAAAACCAAGCTAAAAGAAATTACTTTATGCTTCATTATCAACCAAATGAGAATGGCAATCCTGCTCTGCCAAAGAAACACTAAACTATAACTATTATGTCCCACAAGATGGACAGTTAGATTAAAATCCTTACAAGCAGTTAATTTAAAATATGAGGCTATTTTACTGATCTATTGTAAAAATCTCAGAACTGAAGGTCCAAAAGCGAGTGGCTCACTATTATTATTTTTTGAAAAATCTTGCACAGTCACTGACTTGATTTTTTGAAATAGCTGAAGTGGTTGCTAAGAGGCTGCAGATAATATCAGCATATCCTATGTCTTAGCCCAAGTTAATAGTGTAAAGTTTTGTTTAACAGCTTTGAGGAAAGATGAGAAGTATCATGAATTTTGGAGCAAAGTAAATTAACAAACAGTAGATTTAGATTTACTTCCCTTGTATGATTAAGTAATTGGTCAGTAACATTCACTGGGGCAGAACCATGTCTGAGAAAACAGTACTTTGATATTATCGAAAAATTAATGTCAGACATTAATTACTGAATTCAACATATGGTTTTAAAGTATACCAGAACATTGACATGTTTCAATGCAAAGTGAAAGGAAAAACGGAAGAAGTAAGATGTGAAGTGAATGATATACGTAACCATTTTGGACAAAGAAAACTCTTAAGCCAACTTTCTATAAATCCAGGGCTAGAAAAAGATAAGTTAGAAGTTTCCTTGACCTAACTGCAATTATTAAAAATGAACTTCAAGAGAACTAGGAGTTCTTATTTGAACTTATAAAGTACTCAAGTTACTGTTGGTCTTAGCAGCATTGTCAGCAACTGCTGAAAGAACTATTCTTGCCTTTGTCCCTTGAAGATGTGGTTTTGGTCAAGATGACTTGCAGGAGATTGAATCGTCATTTCCATCTTGTCCATACATAGAGACTTTTCCAAAAGTGTAAATGACCAGTCAAGAATTAGTCAGTAGAGTTGAAACTTGTTTTTTGGTAACTACAAAGACTGAATATTGGTTTATGCCTTTATTTGCTACAGGTAACATGTTTTTGTTATTGATTGTGGGTTTGCCTTAGTTAGCTGTAAGTTTCATTATTACTTTTTAGTATGTCTGAATTTATCAAAATGAAGTTCTTAAATTTCAAACTATGTGCAAATTTTGTGTATGATATTCACCCTTGTTCAAACTACTTAATACAGTTTTGACCAAAAAACAGTGTTTTAGAACATACCCGGAAGCCCCCTCCTCCCCCCACATATTTTCTGGGTTCCCAAGAAAAATTTCGTTCTACTGCTCCATTATAGCATAATCTAATTACACTATTCCATAAACTATAGTATGTTATATTAAATGTAGTAAATATACTGTAATGCATAACAAACGTGTAACCCTTCAATTTTTATCCTTTTACTTTTGATTCTTTTAAAACTTAAAAGAAAACATATGCATTCAAAATCACATATTAATTGCCATAATTGGTCAAAGATTCTTAGAGGAGTTCTGCAGTAAAAACATATGGCAGATTTTAATAAATCTTCTTTCGAAATATGTACAGCCCTGTGTTCTAAATTCTAGTACATACATGCTTTACATGTTTAGGGTCTATGACAGTATGAATATTTTATCTCTGGCAGTGAACTTTAGGCATATTGGTTACTTTCATCCTAAATTTTAATTCATAATCGTATGCTTGGATACCATTTACAAACCTCACTAAGATTTTTGTAGAAATGGCTTTAAGATACAATTATTATTAAAAACAAATTTAAAAAATTATAATTGATAATTTTAAATTATTTTTTAAATATAAATTAATATTTTTTTAACCAGTGAATTCTTTGTTAGTTATTGCATACAATGCCAGAGTATAACATTTTGAATTTTTTCAGTGAGGGATACAACCAATTCAGTGGTGAAGGAATAATGATGAACTTGTGTGGAATATCTTTTGCGATATTCGCAGTCCTGGTTGTCTACATACAGACTCGCCCTAATTACAGAAGAGAGCCTCTTGTATCTGATTAAAATACTATGCTTGAAGAAAATAATTTATTACGTAAATATTTACAGCATTGTACAAAAATAAATAATAAAAACAGTTTTTATACAGTAGATATAAGTATAATGTATGCCCTATGCAGGATATTAAATAATGCCCAGGTTGCCTAATTGTTTGATGGTTTTGTAAAAGTAGTTTTCTATACAAAGATAGCATAAAGTGCCTCTTTTTATGTAATTGATTACACATATTCTCACAATATACCGTTGCGGCTCAGTGGAAACTAATAAATAGCAACTGAAAACAAACACAACCAACAATGTAAAGTAGCTAGAAAAACTTCAACTTTCAAAGTCCATGCTTCATGCAATATAATATCAACAAGGCAAATTTAACAACACACACAATTAATGTTAAGAAAATAATAAAAATGAATATATTAAAGACATGTATTGTTCAGATGTTTAGCTAATTATAAAAACTAAGAACAATTTACAATATGTAGATCAAATAATAATATTGTAAAAATGTTTAAAAAAAACTATTGTATATTTTGACATTGTGCTCATTTTATGCAACAAAGATTTTTCTAACAGTACCTAGTGACAGTTGCACTTTTGTATAATATAAATAAAATCTGTTATACCCGTAGTTGTTTGTGTGGATCCTAGAAGTAAATAATACTGTTTTTACTAAATAAATAAAAATATAGACTAACGTCCTTCAAGTACTAATCTGACATATTACAGGGAATAGCGATATACAGTCTAATGATATACTAGTAATTCATAGATAAGTTGTCATTGACAATAGACTGTTTGAATAACATAAGATAACAAGATTTTGGACATTTGCTACTATTATTAGTACAATAATCCTGTTATCTGTTTAAGCATCCATTACTCATAAATTGTAATGACCATTTTATTCAAGGTTGTATTGTAATTTGTATTTACCGTTATTGTGTTGTTCTTGTCTTACCAACGCCTTTGAAATTAATTGCAAGTTTACCATCTATGCTTGTAGTTATCATTTCCTGTGCATTATCAATAGAACAAATCCATGAGCAGGTTTAACAAATAGTAACATGTTTATGTTTAACAAGTCTTATGTTTAAATCCAGTGTTCCAACTTCTATGTTACAAAGTTCAACTATACTGAAAATGATTAACCCATTGCATTATTTTTACAACATGTATATTTACCAAACATTATCCGTAAACAATATACTATGTACAAAAATAGTTCAACAACAACATTTGCAGTAATGCAACTGTTACTAGGGTTTCTTCTTATGTTTCTTATTTCTCATGAGAATCTTAAATACTTTCATTGTCTCAAGTTCCTTGCACATTTCCGGCAGAGCTTTTCTAAAATATTTGTTTTTGAAAGGAAGCAAAATTGGATTTACATCAAAATCTAAACTGGTCATACTCTCCTCAGAAGCTTCAATCTTGCTCACATCGAAATGATTGTCTGGGTCAGGAAATATAAAAGGAAGGTAGAGGCAAATCAGTAAGATTAGAGGACTACACTTGGAGATATCCTCTTTCAGATCATTCCTGGACAGGCGCTGTGGACACCCTAGCTCAGCAAGAGAACTGTTGAGTGTGTGACGATACATCTCCAACAGTTCATACATCCTCATCCGCACTCCATCGTCGGCACTGGTGAAGAACAAATAGAGCAAGTCAATAGCTGGGCTGCAATATCTCCGCAACTGATAGTCAATCAGCTTAACATCACTAATGAATCCTGCGCTGTCATATTTAAACAACATGTTATTCGTCCAAAAGTCTCCATGGTTCAGAACATTGAGTTGACTGTTGGGCTTAAACATTTCTGTGATAAGATCCCAAGAAGCTTCTTCAGCACCAAGCAGAATATCACCGAACTTTTCACATCCATTTATCGTTTGCAATACTTTTGCCAGGCCGTTCAATCTTATAAGTATTCTAGGCTTGAATCTCTCACCATATTTAGGATCATTTGTAAACACGGTTTCAACACCATTTCGCTCTATAGCTTCAGGATGGTCTCGGTTGATAGCAACTGATGCCGCATGAAACTTGGCCAACGTGATCAAAACTGCCTTTGCATGCTTATAGTCTAATCTCTTAATGGAGTCGCACATTATGTAACCGGCCTCTTTTAAATCATCCATCACTAAAACCTCAGTTAGAGGAGAAATGTACCTTTTAGGTGCCACTTCCAACTGGGCGATTTCCAGTATTTTTGGAATGATCTCATCATACATGAGGATTTCGTTATCTATGAAAATACTGTCATTGATAGTGCTATTTGCCAAGGGTGCTTTTATAAGAAAGGATCGAATCTTGGTGTTGTTGTTGCTACTAACGCAATACTCTACCTGCACCCTCTCTATGGTACTCATGTAGTGGCAACTGCTGTCCACAGCAGCCTGAACTTTGCAGCTGATGACATACACAGGACTATGACCTCCTCTTGCATCCTCGTCTGACTGGAGGATACTGACATAAAATAACTTATCAAGCCAGGGTCGACAGATTGCCATTACTCCTAAAAAAGAAGGTTAAATCAGTTTTATATAGCATTAATAATGTTCATATTTTTGTTTGTTAATACTTATATATAAACATAAAAATACTAAGTTGCACCAAAATATAGAACTTTTTCTCTTTGTATAAAATTAATTTTTATGTTATTTATAATTGTAATATATGTACCATTTCCAATACATCAGAAAGATAGTCTCTGAGTATCTTTCAGCCCTTCATAATTTCAATTACATTGTGTATACAAAGGTAATGTTTAACAGGAATTTTTATGAGCATACAGTTCATACAAATTTATAAACCATCTCATTAAATGATATACATTTTTCACAACTTGAGTGCTCTTCACTCGGAATACAGTTAACTGGACGAGCCATCTGCTCCCCTTGCATCGCAGATCGTTTTGTACCTTGAAATCTCATTGTTACTGTTTGTGTTGGTAAATTGTTAACATTTTCTGCTAGCTTGTTGTTGATTTGTTTGAATATTACTGACCAACTAAGATTTATTGGGCTACCTGAGTGAGTTTGAGGTAATTTGTATGATATGACAATCATTATCATCACTATTGATGATAATTATAAATAAATAAAAAATAAATAATTATAAATTATGGATTCGCATTAGTTGGTATTATAAATAAGGCGTACCATAACATTACATTTTGACTATGTTATTTCAGTGTCATAAAATAATAATAGTGCGCTAATTTGAAACTTGTTTTTAGTTACTTAGTTTTTAAAATAGGTTATAATATTGTCTGTACTTAAGTTTGCGTTCTACAACAGGCCTGACACAGCCTTTTTGTACAATGGCTTGTAAGCCCATGATAAAATTCTTTCAGAGATTATTCTTTATCGAACGCTAAACTTTTTTAATAAATGTAACGCTTATAAAAAGTAAATTTTAACCACCTAAAATTTCAGTTTTTGAAATTATTCAATCATAAAAAGTCCATCTGGGGCTGAGTTCAGGAAGAGAGCTAAAATTAAATCTGAAGAGGGCATTGATCACGCGCTTAAATAAATACCTCAGACTATCATGTACCTGTCAGGTGCACTATTGCTTAATTTTTAAGGTAAATTATTTTTTTAGATACCTCTTGGGGTGCACAGAGAAAAATTAGAAAAACATGATGAAATCATTGTTTTTGTGCAAACTTGCAAAGCCTACATACCTTTCTCATTATACTTAGATGTTTGATGTAAAAAAAAGTCATTATGGTTTTTTTGCCATTATTAATGAAAAATTCAACTGCAAATAAAAAAGTCTGGAAAAATGCTGATGTCGTGAACGTGTTAATAAAAACACAGAACAGTATTTTATTAATTAAAATATACGATTGTGAGTAAGGAACTTCTTCAAGTTTCAAGGTCAATGATCAACAGCTTTATCAATTGTCATTGTTATTGTGCTAATTAAAGCTTTTAAGTTCTTGTCACTAATAAAATTAACATATTGTTCATACTGCTATTACGGTACCTTATTTGTACAATGGAAAGAATATCATATTTTGATAAAATATAACTACCCACAGTGCTTTTTACAGCCATAAGCTTGTTAAATAAGCCACTAAAACTCAAACAACATTACTATAGACTATTTAGTAAAAAGATTGTTCACCTATTGGATACGCTGCCTGTTGACTACTGCTATTCATCATTCTAGCTAGATGTGTGCTATCTCTAATACCAAGCAACAGAAAAATTTATTGTGAATAGTGCATAGTAGTAGTGTGTAAATTTTACAATAAAATTACTCAATAAAACACTTTTATTGAGTACATTCGTACAATAAGTACATAATATTTACATATTTGACTTCGGTTCATCTTAATGAGAAAGTTTTATGATTCAAATAAAGATTTATTACTTAAACCAAAAACACTATCTATGCATCACCACTAAGGGCAGATCCAGTCTCTCACTTTAGGTAGGAGCCACCTGAGTTTTAGTGCATGCATCATTATTATTATTGTAATGGGCAATTTTGAAAATCGATATTTACATTTAATACACATCGATACAAACAATTAAATATTTATAAGGAAATATGCTCATACTCAAAGATTACATGAAGCTAAAGTTAATTTAATTTTGTTAATACTTTTATAGTTAAATTACAAGTATTTTTCTCATAAAAACATCTTTTTTTAAGTCTTGGCGGGGGCCATAGCCCCTTCTCCTGATCTGCTACTGATCACTGCCCAGTATGTATGTCACACAATTTCCATGTAGATGGATCTCCAAGGTCTGTTCTATTGTAAAGTCAAAGCTATTTTTTGTGTTTCATGTGAAATGCATTCAAAACCTTTTTAGTATGTTTCATGATATTTTATTTGTGTTTCATTTCTTTCGAAGCTTATTGCTAAAAAGCAATACAGCAAAAGAATTATTTTCATAGAAATAAGTAGTGAGCTCAGTAATTATTAGCAAAAGTTTCTTCAAAATTATGACCAGCACCTGTTAACATTGGTGTATGATTACACCATTCGTATTTTAAAATAGTCGAATAGAAATTTAGATAGTAGGTATAAGTAGATTGTTGTAAATCTGTATTTAAAATGGTATATTATTTTATGGTTTTAATTACATAACATCAGTAATAATTTGAAACTAAGTGTATTTAATACTTTTAAATTTTTTAAATAATTAAATATAACTGAGGTTGATTTTATACTTGGAAGTCATGAATAATAAAAATATAAATGTATATTTTGAGTATCAGTTTTTTTGTGACAGCAGGTAGAATTTAGGTAGATTTCAAGGGAGATCTACGTAAAATTACATGCAAGTATTTCAAAATGATTATTTATAAAATAAAAAAAAACTAATACAACAAAGTATCAAAGAGCCTCATACAAAGTTATGAAAATCTTACCAATCAATATTCTAAAGTAACATTACATCATGTGTTACTAAGACACATTATAAGATGTCATAAGACCTTACTCAGTTTGTTTACTTATATGTTTATTCTGCAATTTTATTGTTGTCATTTACGCATAAAACATTAAACAACTATGTAAGACTAACTAACTACATAAACAACGTAAAACTAATAAAATTATATTTTTACCCCTAATTTTGATTTTATTCTAAAATAAGATGGATAGACAGAAAATGACACCATTTTAAGAAGAATCTGTTGGATTCTTAATAAACCACTGAATAGATCATAAAACATTATTTTAGTTAAATTTCAGACATTTCCTTGGAAGGTAATTCTGGATACTCAGTTTATTGAAGAGGATTTTCCAGGAAGAGGAGATTCCAAACTCTTTTTAGCCCAATCTTTCAGCTATCCAAACCTTCAAAGCTGATTTCTTAAACTTGAACATTGTTAAGAAGATAAGGAAGGTTGCTGATGTTAATCATAATGGATGAAAATACACTTAACTAGAAACTATAACTGAAAACAGTGTTTCTCTAAATTCTTGTTAATTTTTTGCTGACCTTACTTATTCACCCATTACTATCTAACTTTTCAGAAAAAAGCCTGGATAGGGCAAAGTTCATTATCCTAAGATAACAATTGTGAATCAGAATGGCAGGTTTGAATTAGTCATGTAGAAACTAATAGCTGTAGTGGCATATCACTTTGGGGAGGCTCAAACCGTTTCATATTTTGTAGGTGGGAGAGTAACCCATTTTTTAACTTTATTTGAAAAGATATACGATTTTCAGAAAATTTGAACTTAAACTTAAAAAATAATTAACCTTTTGTTTTAAAGCATATTGGCACCTGATTAAGAGGATAGATTCCAATCCTCTAAATTTAATGTAGAGTTCTTTTTTTGGAACATAAACGTGGCAAATATTTGCAACCCTATTAAAGTATAAAGGTTGGCTTTTTTAAAGATAAAAACTATAGGATGAGACATGTTATCTATAAGAAAAAGAAAATAATTTTGCATCAGATTAATTCTTTATGCTTTAGATTAATGCATTTTTATAAATATAATTTAAGTGAAATTAATACTTACTTTGTAATTTATAAAGATATTATTTAATTTAAAAAAAGTAAATTGTAGCACTGCATTGGAGTGTTTTCTTTTTAACTCACTTCCAATAGATGATAACACCGATAACCTCATTTTCAAACACAATAAAAGTCAGAGTGCTAATGTTGAACATCTCAGGGAACAGCTTCATCTGGCAATGTGTTGTTTACACTCTGATGAACCGCAAGGTCATATTTGAGTTTGTGATTTTATCTCCTAAAACCATATTTTTCCAAGTATATAACTTTATCCAATAGTAGCGGATGCTTTAAATTGAGGGTTATTTAACATTAATAATGATTTTACCATTTGTTAATTTATTACATACCATGGAGGATTGTATTATTAAACAGCTACTTTTTATTTTTTGTTATAAAAGGGACTTATTAAGAAAACTGATTTTTACAAAATTTTTATTAGTTTCATATTTCGTTGCCATATGTGACAATCCTTAATGAACAAAATTTATCTAAGTTTGAAGTAACTAAAGTTGTTAAAATTATGTGCATATTTTCAAATGACATTTCATAAACCTGCAACTTTAAACATTTAATGTGTTTTTATATTACTGTTTAATAAATCACATAAAAAAAAATTAATATGAACAATTACAATACAACAAATATTTTTAAATTTTATAAAAAGATTGATGCTTTAGTAAACATATAATAAGTAAATACATAAAATATTACTTATTGCAAATGTCCAAAAAGCTTAATTCAACAATATACAGCAACTTTTACTTTTTTTGGAAATCTGAAACAGTAAGAACGTTCAGACACCTGCAAGGACTAATTGGTGTGTGAACTACAAACAACTTTATATGAAGGTGTTGTGGAAATATAATATAGATCTGGCAACAAAAACAGACACACTTGCCAATGTGTCAGTATATTCTTAATACTTGTGATAAAAATAAGGATATGGCTACATAAATATAGAACTTCATTAATGTTGTCTGTTGTATTTTAATAATATGTTCCCACACCCATCACCCAGTTTTATTCGCAGTTTCCAGCCATTGTTCCGAGAGCTGGCTGAGAGGAGGCATGATGTGATGTGTATAGTAGAGAATTTATAGCACGACCGGTGACTTCGAGATGCGCCGTAGGCAAAGACGGAACTAAAGTGGTGGGGGGTGGAGCGGCTCAGTCTGTTGCCGTATTTAGCCTTGTGAACTTCGGTCTCCAGTCTTCTATACGTGCCGTCCAAAAAACATTCGCTTGTGCCAATTCACGAGTTGTAATACAATTTGTGAATTAATTGCGTTGTGCTCATTACGTTTTAAGTAAAAAGTTTGAGATGGATCATAATGTAAAAAGTAAAATTGGAGGTAGAAAGGTTATACACGGCCAAGCAAGAGAAGTGCTTCCCATTTTATGAAACGGGAAGCAGAAACCAACACACTTATAAATTTGAAGAAAGTTCAACAGCATGTCGTAGAGGCAACTGGAATTTCTGAAAGTACGCTGAGACAAATTTTGAAGGACAAAAAAAATAAGTCCAATTGGCAATTCTTTTAGTACGCCCAACAAAGTAAGAAAACGCAAACATACTAAAAGTAATCTGGACAATTTTGATTTGGGTGTAGTTCGAAGAACAATAAATAATTTTTATCGACAACGGGGTTTTATTATGTTAACTATTGCGTGTGGATCGTTGGCGTTATTGTTATTTTAAGTATACATCATTAAATTAACTTGATACAAGTTGGTAGATAAAACTGAGTTTTTTCTTATTCTACTGTGTATATTGACAAATTAGTTTAACCAGTTTTATATTAATTTTTAATTTAGCAGCTAGGCTATGTCAGTTGAAAATTTTGTAGTGTATAATTGTATCTACTATCGTAAATCCTGAAGCTTACACGGTTAGTATATGATAAATTGAATTTTAATGGCTAACAAAGCGTAACAATTACAATTCTGAACTGTTGTCGTCGTTGGAGATCAAGAATAATATAAATTCCTACCCTTTCCCAATTTATGAGAACCCTTTCTTACCACCAGGTATCTCTACTGCGAACTCATTAAGAAGGGTGAGCTATGAACACAATTTCGGCAGAACATAGTCATTGTTAAGATCACGTACATCCGGTCCCAATATTTCCAAGATTTCCTGTATTGAATTCCCCATCATAAAAGTCCGTCGCCGTTACTCCAACTTCAAAAGAGTCTAGAAATGTTCAAATATTCTCAAGGTCTCCTATACTAAATTGCTCATCATAAAAGACCACCGTGGTAAGAATATAAGGGTCTAGAAATGTTGGCAAACACTACAATATTCGGCTCCCGCCACCACTATGAGCCGGGAGCCGAAAACTCTCAGTAGGGTTAGTAGCACCGTATTAATTCCCTCCCCTACTTTAGATTGTTCCCCACGCGCTCAACTCCTCCACTCCTCACGCGCATCCCACCGGTCATGCTATAACTTCCCTAGAGTACACAGTGTTCCCTCTTCCACCACCTATTCCAGTCAGCTACAAAGAAGTGCTTGTCGAGAATGTCTTTATCTCTAGTCCTCGATTGGGTTTGTACAATTAGTCAGTTCTATCATTTTAAATACAATCAAAATTTACTAGCAAATTAGGAAGAGCTAGATTGAAATCAGAACTCAAATTGTTCTTTATTTTCAGAGAACCTTTATTCAGATATAATTACAATTTTAACATTTTCGTGCCTTTAACTAGTAGGTAGTCAAAGTGTAATCTCTTGAAACATCAATAAATACTCATATTTTGTATATGTATATGTAATGAACTAAACTATGAATTAGAGGGACACATGTAGTCATAAAATGTAGTTGTGTAGTTTATGCCAGCTTCTATCATGAGAGTATGCTATATACAATTTTATAACTATTGTACCAAATAGGTTGTTTTTTTAATCGTGAAAGCATTTGACTTTTTAGTAGCATTGGATTTTATGTACACTAACACTTTACCTAAGTATAACATTCTTTTTTACTGCAACAAGGTAGAAGTATGCAACACTACATGTCACGTAACAGGCTTCACTGAGGCCGCACACAGAATTTCAAGTCTATAGCTTGCTTCATTCTTGAGATGTCCTGTGAACAGATACTTGTACAGAAAAGAAATGTTTACACCTCCCGGCAGACAAAAGAGACATTGTGTGAACCTACTGCACAATACACAATGCACAATAGTAATATGCTTCAATTATGCTCAGCTAAATCTCAAGTGACATACACTTTCTTAATGTTACCTACACGGAAATGAAGCTTGATGCAAAATTTCATGTTTATAGTTCTTAAATATCATGCAGACAGACAGAAAAAAACTAGTTTTCTAGTCCTTCAAGTAATAAACTTTGCTAATGATCAGCAAATTAATTTTTATTTTCAATTGCTAAGTTAGTTGTTATATGTTCTTATTATTTTTTTCTAATTTGATTAAATTTAGATCTATTTCACAAAAATTATTTAAAAATTTGACAACTCTTTTGTGAACTGGGTGTGTGAAATTTGATTTTTCCTGCAGTATAATCAAGTTCATAGCGTAATAATATTAGTTTCTAACTACTATATTTAATATATATATATATATATATATATATATATATATATATATATATATAATTATATATATATTAAGCATTAGTAGGATGGCTCTTGTGAATGTGGACATCTGGAGTTGATGAAGAGTATAGTATGTGGCAATTCCACGCTCCTGAAGATTGACCAAGTTGCGGAGTTGGTCTCAAAAGACGGGAAAACCAACTACAGGCACTCCGTATTGAAGAGATTCCAGCAGGCTATGAAGTCCTCCGTGTGTCACAAACAGGTGGCAGTTAGGATGTGCTGCTCACAGTACCAGTTTAAAAACACTATTACATTAATAAAAATTCAAAAAACTGTAAAAATCCAAATGATTGAAGATGTATGTTCTTTTCGGTTCTATGCTGTTTTATTAATATCACTCTTTTTATTTTTTATATGTTAACTAATGGTGAAATTTTCTATCATACATTGCTAAAAACTGGAAGAGGTGCACATTAAGATACTTAAATAAAAAATACTATAATATACAATGTGTTATATAATTTTCTTTATTGAAAATAAAATTCTAACAAAATTACTACGCTGTAGATTAACTAGTACAAAAACATATGTTACCTTACCTAAAATGTCAGCCTGGGACACCCATGTCTCTGCTCTTACATTTGTAGGAAGCTCGTCTTTTGTTATTACCTTCCCACTTGTCGAGGCAGGTACTACAGTCTGTTCCAGAGATTGATGAGAAGACTGATGTACGTATTTGTGGTTCATTGCCAGAATCTCATGTTGCTGTTGTATGGCAGATTGTGATAGGGGATGTACTGTAAGCATAAGGGAATGGATTTCCTATTATTTCGCTAACAATCTGATTAGGAGAATTCGGAAAGAGGTTGATTGAAGGGCAGTTGAACTTGTGATGGAACTCAGCAATAGATTCTAAATATAGTCATTTTAGAAGTTAATTTACTGGTTTATTTTATTTTTAATAAAATATATTTATTATATGTATATATATATATATATATATATATATATATATATATATATATATATATATATATATATATATATAGTCTTTCTCTGTGTATTATAAAGTTTTTAATTTTATCTTTCAAAAAATGTTTAGGTTTCCTACTGACATTGACAATTACATTCCAAATTAAATTGATTCACATGTATTTCTGGCGAGATTTTCAAGAAGTGTCCCTCTGCCCTCTAAAGACAACTTCTGTTGAAAGCTACAAAGATCTAAAATTTTTTATTCAGTGTCCTAGACTCAAGATCTTTATTAGTCTTTAAGCACATTACAAAAGTGCAATAGACATCGGCAGACATGACCCAATCATTAATTAAACAGACTTAAACCAAACCAATACTCAGTTGTTACTACTGTAATTGTAAAAAAGTTAAAATCAAAAATAGCTGTCTAAGATATAATATTAAATCACATAGTTTTCTAAAACAAATAAGCGTAATCTAAATAAATAATTAACAAAAATAAACATAACAATTAAAATAAAATAACATTAACAATTTTAAAAATAGGCATATTATAATAATACACTAACAACATCAAAAACTTAATTTGCTGACATCACTGTTAAGAAACCACAGCAAAAGTCACTCTGGCTAGCTTAGCACATAGTTAGTCTGTATGATTGCTCCAACATAACCCGAGTCTAAGAGGATCCTAAGTAGTCTAATAGAACCATGAGTAGTAATTAATACATCATTGTATAAAGAAAATTACATAGATTCTGTTATACTACCATTAAAAACTGTGTAGTTACCTTCAAACCACTTACCGGCTACTTTCATTGCTAATATTTGATCAGTCCGCAGTTGCACCAGCTCAGAATTTGAGTTTATGAAATGAAATATGTTTATTGTCATTAATCATGTATGTTGTATCATTTGCATATAACACTGATTTACATGGTAGGATAGCAGCAAAATGATTACAGCTATTGATTTTAAAAGGGACTCAATACTGATCCCTGCGGTACTCAAATTTTAATATCTCTTACTGTGGAATGACCTTCACCTTGTAAAACCATTTATTTCCTGCCATTTAAATAAGACTCAAAAAAACTGAGTTCCTTCCTTTTTATACCATAATAGTACAGCTTCTCAAGTAGAAGAATATGCAAAATACAATAAAACACCTTAGATAGGTAAATAAGTAATACATATGTTGTAATTTTATTTTCAATCTTTATTGTAACATTATCAAAAAAAATTTCTAAAGCTTCCTTGCAAAAGAAATAATTGTTCTTAAAATATTCAAAATATTGTTTTTTTATACAGTGTTTAAAAATTTTACTAAATAAAGGAACTAACTCTATGGGCCGATAACTTGATGAGCAAAGCTTGTTTCTCTTTTTAAAAATTGGTACTGTCTTTGTAATTTTTAAACATTGAGAAAAAACTCCATTTTGTATCCAAAAACTAAACAGATACATCAAAAGTTCAGCTAATAAATCTATAACATCTTTTATTACCTTCTTTGAGAAGTCATAGTGATAGAGAAATCACTCTTTGAAGAGCTCAACTAATTACAGATCTTAAAATATCGCTGGTTGATATTTTCTTCCACTTAAAATTACTATTTACAATATTACAGTTGTTAAAGTACTTACTTAATGATCCAATGGTATATTGAAAACTATTGGGTACTTTTTTATTATTGATTTGAAAAGCTACATTAATAAAATATTGTTAAAGGTGTCTGAATCAATTATTTTGGATTGGTTATTTTGGAATTCTTTTATTACAATGGGATTAATTTTTAATTAGGTTCCAAGCAGGTTGCATTTATTTTGAGAATTCAAAAAAATTCTGGTTCTTTCATAGTACTCTTATTTTACTTGAATAAATCATAAATGTAAGCAACTTAATCTCTGAGTTCTCTTAACTGAGGTCTAAACCAGTTGTTTGTTTTTTCTTTGAAGTGTTTATTTTAACACCCCTTTCTACAGCACTCTTAAAAAGAATTTGTCACAACTGCTGGGAAAGAATGTTATTTTTACCAATCTGCCACAGCGAGTTGTTCCCTAAAATGTTGTATAGAATGATAATTCATTGTTCGTACCTTTTGAAAATAAAATTTTTTACAACTATTTTTATTAACATTTTTTTAAAATTTAAATTCTTGATTGAACATATTCTTAGAGAATAGTACAATTTAAAAATTCATTTATCGTGTAAAATGGATGGTCTTGAAGCCAGAGTTTTAGTTTGTGTCCAAACTGCAGCCGGTCTCTCCTCTTCAGTTCTAGTGGGAGGGCGTTCCACAGCTTTGCTCCGACATACGTTGGCTTCTTCTCCGTGGGCGCTAGGCGGTGAGCTGGAAGATGGTAGTTTGCAGCATGCCGAGTGTTGTAGTCATGTTGCTGTGCTCCAGTCATCACTTCATCGGGTGATTTCAGGTGTACGTAGGCCACAGCTTCTAGGATGTATAGGTTGACCACAGTGAGAATCTTCAGTTCTTGAAAGGCTTGCCTGCATGATTCTCTTGTGCGTAGGCTTGCAAGGATCCGAATTGCTCTCTTTTGGTGTATTAGGACCCGTTGCAGGTTGCCTAGTGTGGTACCTCCCCAGACTGCAATACCGTATCGAAGATGTGATTCGTAGAGAGCATAGTATGCAGTTTTAGCTGTTCTTAGGTCGCTGATATGTTTCATCCTGCGGATCACGTACAGTCCTGCGCTAAGCCTTTTACAGAGGTTGTCAATGTGTTGTGTCCACGTCAGAGAGTCATCTATTGTCACTCCAAGATACTTTGAAGTGCTGATTTCCTCCAGTTCAGGCAGTCCTCCTACAGTGTCTTTGTGTCTTTCCAAAGAATAGCTGTTTTGTTTTTGTCTCGTGTACAACAAGGTTATTGCCACGCAGTATTGCACTGCCATATTAACAGCGTGTAAGCAGCTATCTCTAGCTCTTCTTGATTTGTTTTCCCGAGCAGAAGCACAGTATCATCAGCATACATCAGTGTGTACTGCTGAAATCCTCCATGTACTGAGGAAAATCGTTTGTGTAGAGGATAAAGAGGACTGGACCAAGAACAGAGCCTTGCGGCACTCCTCGAGTGATGGCTTGTAGTCCTGAGCATATTTGGCGTGTAACTCCTTTGGCTGTGTATTTCACTTCTGTCATCTGGCTTCGTCCCTGTGAGATAGCTTCGGAACCATTCCAGGATTGTCCTTGTATTCCAAGCGTAGCTAGTTTGATGATAGCAGGTGGTCGTGGCTAAGGCAGTCGAAGGCTTTGCTGTAGTCAAGGAATATGGCTGTGGAAGTGTTTCCATCTTCGAGTTGATCAGCTAAAAACTCTACAAGACTTATCAAAGCAGTTGTAGTTGATCTACCTGGTAAGAAAACCGTGTTGATGTGGAGTCCAAAAGTTGATTTCATTGATAAATGTTCTAAAATCCTATTAAGAACAAGCTTTTCAATTACTTTAGAGAAGGTTGGTATCAATGATATAGGGCGGTAGTTTGAAGGTTGTGTGTGGTGGGTTTCCCTTGTTTGTATTTGGGGTAGACTTTAGCTATTTTTAATGCAGATGGGAAATATTCCTTGGCTTAAATGAACTATTGATAATTTCTGTTTAAGGGATCGACAAGCTCCTCTTTGCAGATTTTCAGGAGTCTTGTAGAGACATTGTCGTAACCGGTAGAGGTTTTTACCTTCAATGATTGAATGAGTTTAGTCATTTCCTCTCTGTTTGTTGTTGGTTGAAGTATCAAAGTTGGGACATTGAAATTTTCTGCTGGTGGTATTTTCTGTAAATTAGTGTGTCCATTCAGTTGAATGGTTTCGTGGGCTATATTGGTAAAGAACGTGTTAAGGTGATCGGCAATCAGTTTTGGTTCCTGTACATGTTTTCCGTTGGATATCCAGTGCTAAAGGTAGGGACTTCTCATCTTTTGATTTCCTTTCAGAATTTATAATTTGCCAAAGAGTTTTTGAATTGTTATCTGACCTTAACACTGTTTCTGCATGGTCTTGTTTCATAAGGAGTTTCAGCCTCAAGTCATAGTCTTTTTTGAGCCGTGACATTATCAATTTGTCATTTTCCACTTCCTGATATATTGTACCTTTCTTGTGCTTCGAGAAACTGTCTTTTCATGTGTATTGCAATTTGGTCAGTCAATGTGTATTTGGGTTTTTTAAATTTATACCTGATTAAATGGACATGTAGAGTCTATTGAGTTTAGGAGTATTTTTGAAAATTGTTGTATTTTTCTTCTATGTCCTTTGCATGGTAGACTGTTGGCCAGTCTTGCTGGCTAAGATAATATTTCAGGTGAAGTAGATTCCGTTCACACATATTTCTTTGTTCGATAGTGGGTGGTGGAGGTGATTTTCTATTACAGTTTTGATTGTGCAGAGTTGACCTGTGTGGTCTGATATCCCAGTGTTGACTATTTCTACATTGAGGTCCTTGAGCGTAATAATATTAGTACAGACACAATCAATTGACGTTGCTGAAGTTGGCGTTATTCTTGTTGGTGGCAGGTCTAGTCTCTGGATATCATGTCCGCTCAACATATCCCTCATCAGAGTGTATTCATGATTTTTTGTTATACTGTCAATGTTAACATCCCCATGATGATTATTGGATTGTTTGTTGGAATACTTTCTAAGACATCTGAGACTATCTCCAGACTAGCTTCAATGTTTCCCTGATTCCTGTAAATTCCAACAAGAAAAATGCAGCATTTTCAAGTTTCACTCTAACTGCCGCTACTTCACAGACCTGTTCCTCACAGAGATCATGCGTGTTGTGTATTTCAACATCATCTTTCAAGTGGGTTTTGCAGAAAATAGCTACTCCCGCTCCCCCTTTGCGATAACGCTCTCTGCTGAATTCTCTGCAGTTTAACACATATCCTATTAGCCTTGTGTTTCCAATTATTTCCTTATTTTGTCCATGTTTCTGTTAGGATTACGAGATCCGGTTCTAAGCTTGGTAAGGAAAGTATTAAGGCGCTTGATTTTATTTAGAGATTCTGTCAGTGTTTTTTGGTGGAGAACAGTAAGTGTATTTTCTGTCATTCTTTTGGTGTATTTCATCTGAAGTACTCCTAAAAAAATTGTGAGAATTTGGGTTAGTCTTGGAGATAGTCTGATTATTGGTTGAGGTGACTTCTTCAAGTGCTGTGTTTTGTTGGTCTTCACAATGTGGTAATAAGGGATGATTCTTGAGTTCTAGATTTGATGCCTGTCTTTTTATCGTTATCATGGGTTTTTGTCTCGGCAATTCTAGTAACTCTTTGTAAAATTGAATGTGTTTGTTGAAGAAATCTTCATAAACTCTCTCCTGCCATTCTCTTTTTTGCATTCATTGGTGGTTCCTTGCTTATAGGCGGATTTGATATCTTTACTGGGACTTGGATTGGTGCTGGCTCTATTGCTTGGTGTTATTGCATTGAGATTTCCTCTATGTTTAGCCACCTGTAGGGAGAATGCTGACATGAGGTCTCTGTGTTGTTGGCACATTACATATTTTTTTACTGCTTCGTTCTTGATTTTGTGCATTATTTCGACAACTGTCTGAAATTAATGGATTACCATCTTCAGTGTTAGATTTGTGATCTAGCGGTTTTTCTTATTTTAGCTACGTCTCCTGAAGTCTTGCCTTTCTTGTTTTGGTTCAGCTGAGCTGGGTAGGATGTAGGTTTTCAATATCACTGAAAATGACATGCACACCAGCATGGTCAGATAAATATGGTTGAATTACTTTTGAATATAATACCCATTGCTTGACAGAGGAATTGAAATTAGGTAAGAAGGTAACTTCAAAAACTGTAACTTTACAAAACTGTTTTACTTCAACTTAGTTTAAATTGTTCTTAATAAAAATACAGCTCAATCACCTTTCCTAGTGGAGAGTCCCTAAAGTGACTGCTAACCAATGTGAAACCTGTAGGTACAAAGAGGTTCAGCTTCTTCTGAACAAGCCAGTACTCATTTAGTGTTAAGATACTTACAGTAAAATCACTTAAACCAAACATTTAAGAGATCTAACTTGTTAATAATTGAAACATTTAAATGGCACATTCATGTGTGTAGAGCTGTTGGACTGTACTGCTGGTTTTCTGATTCAGTTGCCTGGTGGGGGGTGGTCGATGTTCCTCGCATGTCTGGAGGGGGTTTGAAATCTTGACATCCCCAAACTGTTTCTATTATTTAACTTGTCAGCGATCTGGTTACCATGAACAATAAAATGTAGCCCTTGTCTTTTATGGAGTTGTCTCTATGCTTTACTAGCTTCAACGAACTTGACATGATAGTATATTTTTTACAAATTTTGTGGAAAAGTATGTTGGTCTATACCTTATTTACACATGATCATGAGACTAAGTCATGTCCAAACATAAAATCCACCAGAATAATATTAGTATATTTAGTTTTTTTCTCTAGAGTTTTTATGTACATTGTCTATTAGCTTCCTGAGCATTATTGTTTACTATATCAGTTGTAGATCTAACCGCACAATATCACTAAAGTATCAGAGTTTCAATGAGAGTTTTTCTTCTGCGATGTTCTTGAAGTTTAACACTTGTTTTGTTTGTACCTCCAGGCTTTAACAAAACCACTGACTCACAAGTTTTTTTTTAATACTGTTCATGTGCCATGCATGAATGTCAGCACAGAATCTTTTCCTTACCATCCAAGTATACACTGCTTACAGAACTTTCATTTAGTACTTAATTTTTCTTCTCTCGCTAAAACAGCAAATGGATTGAGAGTAAGAAAGCTGTTTGTGTGTTATTTATCAATATTTTGTGACCTACAGGTTGTTTTACCCTTTACCACCACAGAAAAAGTTTTATTGCTCAGCTTTTCCAGAGACTCCAAGCTCTGTTTCTTAAATTTGGTCTACTGCTTAGGATTTCGAAGTAGGCTTGGGAAAGTTAGATTTACATCTCTTCTGTTTACTGGTATTGGGTCATAAAGTGTCATCTGCATTTTTTTTTTTTTTTTTTTTTTGCATTTAAACTATTGCACTTGCTTTTCTAACATGACTATGGTTTCTTCCTTTTTTTTAAAAAAAAACCAAGATTTCAAGGTGGTAGTATGATTTTAGTCTATTTATTTCTTTGTTTATAATAGTCCATGGTTAAGAGATTCAATAGTTAACATAATGTTTATTGGTTCTTATTTCAGGATTTGAGGTGTAAGATCATGTACCGTAATCCTGGGGCTATTTGAGCCAGGGGTCTAATTTGAGCCATTATGTTAGGGAAATTTCGATTGCTTATATTGTCAGCACTGATTTGTTAATAGTGGTGGTAAAATACACTGGTTTGTTCTTACTTTATCTACAGATTATTACCATACCATCTAATTGAAGATTAAGATTTTGAGGTAAGTGCTTTTTCTTTTACTTTAATTAGGTTAATTTTAGAGAAGGTTTTTTTTACCACTCCTAACTTTAACTCTCTCTGATTTACACTTTCGGCTCTATTAACATGTTGTCTACGTTTTGTATAACCTTGTTCCACTAAATTCCCTCCAAATTACTTTTTTCCATTCACAGTTTTTTTTTATTTAAATTTTATTAACATATGGTCACTGTTGGGGCAACATGAGCCACTAAAAACTAAATGGCTCAAGTTACCCTGTGATAAAAAAAGAGTATTATATAAAGTGAAAAACCTTTTCAATTACCGAAATTTTTTATTTTCAGGTCCAAAAATGGTCCGAAAATACCATAGACCACCTGGTAGTCGGAGCTACAAGGACTGCTCTGAGGAATCCTTGAAGTAGGGTGTAGACGCAGTGAAAAGTGGTATTTCCTGTCGGAAAAGTTGCAGTGGAGTTTGGAATACCACGAGCTACACTCAATAGAGCGGTTTGAAGGTAAACCTCTGAATAAGGTAGGTAGGCATGCGTTCTGTCTGAAGAGGAACAAGTAAGACTTGCTGAATGTGTGAGCCTGGCTGGTGATTGGGATTTCCACTGAAACATGCTAGATATCAGACTGATTGTTAAAGGATTTTTGGATCGTAGTGGAAGAAATGAAAAAGGTTCAAGAACAACATGCCTGGTGTGGAATTTGCCATGGCTTTTGTACAGAGATATAAAAGCAAACTTTAGAAATAAGCTATGTTAGAACGTAAAGAGAAGCAGAGCGGCTGTAAGCAAAGAAATTATAAACAGTTACTTCGGATGAACTCCAAGGCACACTTGAACGGTGTTGATCCTGCAATGATAATTAATTATGATGAGACCAATATGAACAGACGGACCCCGGGGCGGAAGAAAGTTGTAGTTCGTCAAGGATCCCGCCATCCAGAACGAATCATTGATTTTTCTAAATCGAGCACTTCAGTGATATTCTCAGGAAGTGCTAATGGGATTCATCTCCCTCCCTACATAACGTACAAAGCAGAGAATCTATATGATACCTGGACAGTAAGTGGTCCTAAGGGTGCTTTCTACAATCGATCAAAAAGTGGTGTGGTTCACTCTAGAGATCTTTGAGGACTGGTTTCCGGAAAGTCGCTCTGCCTTATTTCAAAAAGTTTGACAAAGATGCCACAAAAGTAATGATTGGCGACAATCTGGCAAGTCACATATCACCATGGATAATAGAAGAGTGCAAGAGTCATAACATTAAGTTTGTGCTGTGCCTCCAAACAGCACACATTATACTCAGCCCTAGATGTGGCATTTTTTTCGTCCTCTAAAAATTAAATGGAGGTAAACTTTGGATGACTGGAAACTCAAAAACCGTGGATGTGTACCAAAGGACAGATTTTCCCCGTCTTTTAAGACAATGTTTAGAAGGCTCTAAGTGAAAAAAAAATGTGAAAAACAATTTAGTGAGTGGTTTTAAAGCAGCTGGGATAGTGCCCTTAGATCGGCCAAAAAGTATTGAAGAGGCTTCTAAGGCTACCAAAAATGATGATACTAACAGCTGAGAGAAGGATCTGAATTCTAGTAATGCTGAAAGTGATTGGGTTGAGACTTTCAAAAGTTATCTTGATGACAGTAGACAAGAAAGAGACTCAGCCAACAAGAAAGATGAAGAAAAAGAAATTAAATGTTCCAGCAGGGAAAGAGGAGTGGAAGGTCTTGGGGAGATAGAAGCAGAAGATAGTACTAATGATCACTGTAATAATCCTCAACCCTGCACTGCCTCTGCACGAGGCAGAAAAAAGAAAATTGTTTATTCAAGTGACGAAGATAATGACAGAGAATGCCAAATTTTCAGTGCGTGACTCAGACTCGGAACTGATTTTAAGTGATTTTATTGATATTGATGACCTCTTACTCTCTGAAAAAGAGGGACACACCTGAGCCAGAGCCATTGCATCGTCCTGTAGCCATTGATGAGCTCCAACCTGGCACTCATGTGGTTGTTGACCTTGTGTTTTAATAAAGACACCAAAAAAAGAAGCAGTGAAACAGGTTTCATGCAGAGGTGGTTGATACCAATCTTGATGTGAAAACAAAGTGATGAGTCAAGTTTTTCCGCAAAAGCATTAAGTCGACTGGTAATGAATACATTTTTCCTATTGTTGATGATGAGATGGATATTCCATTTTTAACAGACATTAAAACCACTGTTGTAGCTGTGAAAGTTACCAGGGGGCGCTATACATTTCCGTTTAACATAAATAATTACTAAGTCTCCATTATTTATTGAAAGAGTAAGATTTTAATTTTGTCTTTATTATGATTAATCATCTCTGAATGAATGAAATAGGAAGGAATAAAGTGTTAATTATTGTTACAATTTTCATAAAAATACACATTGTATTCAACATTTATGTGGTTTTTCTTACCCCATAACATTGTAACTTGAGCCCTAATGAACATATTTACACTATCGGCTCAAGTTTCCCCATATCAGGGTCTAACTTGAGCCAACCCTTTTTTTGACATTCATAACATATATATGTAAATTTTTGTTGTGATTATTTAAATTAAGTTATAAAGGAGTACAGACCCAAACTTTTAGAGCAGTCAATCATTTTATAAATTAACTGGTTCTTAAATACAAGGTGTTTGAATATGAAAAGTGGCTCAAGTAGCCCCAGTTTTACGGTATTGCTAGATTGAATTACATTTCAGACTCCACTGTTGAGTTTGCCTCTATTAAGAAAATATATATTTATAAAAAATCTACTTGGTCACTTCAGTCTGATACGAGTATTTCTAGTGACATGGTTGAGTCTACCTTGTTGTTTCCCAAGATGAAGTACTTGTATATCCATATCCTAAGAATGTTCATAAAATTTCAATACAATCTACAATCTAAGCAATGCTAAAGCATGAAGCACGTTCTTAAAGCGTTGAATAGTAGGAAAAAATTACAAAATAGACAGATTTTCACAAATGTTTATAAAATTTAAGTTCACTGCGCAACCAGATGTTAACAGATTTTGGTTTTTCTGGTATAATTTTTATTCTCAATGCAATAGGCAACTTTTCCGCACCAAAGCGTTTATAAATTAAAATATTCATTATTTTCAATCCACCCTACTATGTAAAGACTATATCACTCAGCATACAATTAGCCTTTTAAATATCAAATAGAAAGCATAATATTTTAAACAGTAAGGAAAATGTAAAACTGAATAAAATTTATATCCACAATCATTTTCAAAACAAAGACCCAAATTGTCCGATACTAAAGTTAAGCTCCAATTCAGTTCACATCATAGTAAACATTCGTTAATCTGGCATGGTCAGGACTATTTGGAGCCATGCCAAATTATCAAATATGCTGGATTATTGGATATACATCAGAGAAATAATGTAGACATAATAAATAAACAAATAATCACAGTTAAACATGTTTTTATTATTTAAATATAACCTTCAGGTAGTTCTCATTATATGTCAATATACAAGAGCTATTTTAATAAACGGTCTATTTACAGTGAGTAGCCTACGTATCACAACAATTGGGTGGAACACGGTCAAGATCGAGGGCACATTCATCCCGGTTCATCATTTCTCAAACTTCTTCACTATGTCAAACTTTTGAGTCAAAGTAAGAGTCAAGTCTTATCGATATCACAGGAAATCGTCTGAATATGACGCCTAGCCTCTTATCCACACTTGCATAAATGCTGTGTCCACCACGAATGGAAGAAATGTTGATTTGTATATATTATTGATATTTTGTGTTGTTCAAAAAAATGTTAACTTTTTCCAAAAGGCTTTTTCCGGATTATCAAGCGTGCCGAAATATAGCATGCTGGATTAATGGAGTTCTACTGTATATATTTTTAATACGATCCTCAGTCACAAGAATACTTTATTAACTACTGATAAGTCCAGTAGATGAGAACGAAATAGGAAGTATGGGAAGAGGAGTGTCAAGCTTCAGCTCTCAGTGTCTGCAACGCCAACTGATCAGCCAAAAATAAAGTATATTTGTCTATAATTACAGCTTTACATTTTCTTCTTTTACTCTTGCTTCTTTTGAAACTTTAAAGAAAACATGTGGATGCCAAATCACAAATTAATTGCCATAATTGGTCAAAGATTTTTAGACAAATTTTGCAGTAAAACCTTTAGTAGGTTTTAGTAAATCTTCTTTTGAAATGTGTACAGCCTTGTGTTCTAAAGGCTGCATCATGCATGCTGTACATGTTTACAGTCTATGACAATATAAATTTTATCTCTGGCAGTGAACTATATGAATGTTGATAAATTTCAACCTAAATTTTAATTCACAACGTGTGCTTGAAAACTGTTTACAAAACTCAACAAGATTTTGTATAAGTGGATTTAAGACTCAATCATTTAAAATGTTTAATAATTGCATAGAATGCCAGAGTAAGAAGCTTTGAATTTTTTCTGTGGCGAAAGGATAATGATGAATACTGTGTGGAATATCTTCAGCGATATTTGCAATCCTGGCTGTCTACTTACAGACTCGCCCTCATTACAGGAGAGAGCCTCTTGTATCTGATTAATATGCTATGTTTGAAAAAAATAATTTATTATTTTAATATTTACAGTATTACACACAAATAAATAACAAAAACAGTTTGCATACAATATAGGTAATATAAGAGTATAAAACATACAGGTTATAAAATGATGCTCAGATTTGCATTTAATGGTTTTACAAAAGTGATATTCTATACAAACATAGCATAAAATTCCTCTTTTTGTATTGTAATTGAATACACATGTCCTACAATGTTCTATGACGGCTTAGTGGAAACTTTTTAATATTGACAAAGATCAAGTTGCATTTAATTTATTAAAAGGTTTTTATTCCTAAACAAATAACTGTAGAAAATTTGTTATGGTGGTTATTTGAGTATTGAACAATATTTTTAGATCCTTCCTTCATTTTCATTTGTTTTATATTGTTATTTATATCAATGCTCTAAAAGGATGTTGAACAAAAAATATAATGAACAATTTGTTATTAGATGACACATCTATACTATATAAACACAAAAATTTGGAGGATTTATAAATCATAGCAAATATACAAATTAATAATATAGTGCAATACTTTAATGAAAACTTTTTAACAGTAAATGCGCAAATAAATAAACAGCTGTCAATTTTAATAAAAAAATCTTCCTTTGAATTTCAAATAGCAGTTGACAATTTAGTAATACCAATGTATGATTCTACAAAATTTCTCGGATTGATTATCAACAAAAATTTAAATTTGAATAACCATATAACTACTCTCTGTTTAAAGTTATCTAAAGCAATATTTATGATGAGAAAACTGTCTGAATTTTGCAACGAAAAAAGCTCTTAAAATGGTATATTATGCATTTTTTTACTCTCAGTTGGTTTATGGTATTGAAATATGGGGAAATACATTTAAGAAGAACATTAATAAAATTTTATTAATACAAAAAAAATGCAGTACGTTATATTTCTGGTATTGGCTATAAGGATTCATGTAAAAGAATTTCAAGAACTTCATATTATGACAGTCTCTTGTTTAGTTGTGTATAAACTGTTGCTTTATATGGCTACGTCAAACAACCTAACATATAAAAACATCCACCAATATAACACAAGGGGCGCAAACAATATTGTAACCAAAAAACTGATTTCCAAACAATATTCATTAGCAACATTATCTCTTGGACAAAAATTATGGAACACACTGCCAAATGGATTAAGATCACTGCCATTTGGTATTTTCAAAAGACAAATTGGATTTTTCCTTTTGGAACACCCACTTTATAAAGTGGATGAGTTTTTTGGGATTAGTCATAAATTAGATAATTGTTGTTGATCTTGGGAAATTCTTTTATCTGTGTTGTAATTAGTTTTTAATTAATTAATTGATTTGTTTTAATTGATTTATTTATTTAATATATCACTTCTTTTAAAGATCTGGACGAACTGGAGGATTGCATTGCTTTTAAAATTGAAATGTACAATATTGTGTTTTTCAATGTGACAATGTATGTAATCTTTACCGGTAATAAATGAGTATCATTGAGTTATAACCTTTAAAACTAAAATATTTTAAATTTGTTTTGAAATGAATATGTTAGAAACATATTTTGTTTCAATTTATAGCTTACTAGCAATTACCCATGAGATGCAATTTTATAGGCTTTGCACATATATGGGCACTTCTGGCTCGACTTAATAATATTTTCAAAGCCAATTTTGAGATTGCCTTGTTGCTACAATCAAGAAAATCTATCAAAAAGTCTATATTTATGGCCATTATAATTTACTCTGATCTTAATATTTTTTCCAAGTTCATTTTGCCTTGTTTCTGGACTAAGAAAATGCAGTACAAATACAGAAGTCTAGTTTTGTCAAAAGATAGTTAAGATGAGTATTTGTAACCATATTTTAACTTATATTAAAAGTTAGATAGTAACTGTCTTTTATACCTGTATTATAATAATTGCCAAGCACTGCACACTTAATATTTGCTAAAATTTACTGTTAAAAGTAGGCTATATTTTTGCCAGCACTTTTTAAATTTTTTTTATCTGTATATTCTCTTACTCTGTGCTCAACATCAGTTACAGAAAAGATTAAAATAAGAAGTGTTTTAGTATCAAGCTTACTCTATGCTTTCATACTATAAACGTAAACAAATTTAAAATAGTTGTTAAATTAAAGAAACATGATTGTGTTGTCATAAAACAATGCTTACTCACAACAATTGATTACATTCAATATTCTCTTTCAATTAATAATATTTGGATGTAATGCATCTTTAGAGACCAAGAAATGTATTTTTCAGAGTTTTAGATACCATTGGATTGTAGGATGGAGGGGTTTTCGAAATAAGAATAGACCTAAATTAACATAGGGGAGCTTAAGAATGACCATGGTAAAATTTCAATACAATCAATCAGTTGAATAGTTTACATGTGAAATCGTAACGAATTCACTTTCACATTTATACTATTATTATGATTAGGTTTATAAAACTGAGAAAAAACTAGAGTATGTAGTTCAATAATGTTTTTAAAATGTTAAAAAAAGCTATTGTACTCGTATATTTTTACATGTGCACTTATTAAATGTAAAAAGGTATTCAGTACTTAGTGACAGTTGCATTTTTATATAGTATAAAGAAAATCTTTTATAGTTGTTTGTGTGAGTCGTAGAAGCAAATAATTTTGTTTTTAGTAAATAAATATGAATATTTACTACGTTCTACAAGTACTAGACTGGCATATTACAGAGCGTAGTAACATATAATCAAATGAAGGAGAACAAAAAGTAACATCTTTAGTCCCATGTTGAAATCCAGTGTTTCACTTCTATAAGTTAAACTATTAAAGATTGCTTATTAACTCATTGCATTATTTTTAAAACATTGTTAACTAAAATTACCTGTAAATAATATACTATTTACAAAAAATAACTGAACAACAACATTTGCAGTAATGCACCTATTGCTAGTGTTTCTTCTTATGTTTCTTATTTCTCATGAGAATCTTAAAAATTTTCATTGTCTCAAGTTCCTTGCACATTTCCGGGAGAGCCATTCTAAAATATTTGTTTTTGAAAGGAAGCAAAATTGGATTGACATCAAAATCTAAACTGGTCATACTCTCCTCGGAGGCTTCAACCTTGCTCACATCAAAATGATTGTCTGGGTCAGGAAATATAACAGGAAGGTAGAGGCAAATCAGTAAGATTAGAGGACTACACTTGGAGATATCCTCTTTCAGATCATTCCTGGACAGGCGCTGTGGACACCCTAGCTCAGCAAGAGAACTGTTGAGTGTGTGACGATACATCTCCAACAGTTCATACATCCTCATCCGCACTCCATCGTCGGCACTGGTGAAGAACAAATAGAGCAAGTCAATAGCTGGGCTGCAATATCTCCGCATCTGATAGTCAATCAGCTTAACATCACTAATGAACCCTGCACTGTCGTATTTAAACAACATGTTATTTGTCCAAAAATCTCCATGGTTGAGAACATTGAGTTTACTGTTGGGCTTGAACGTTTCTGCGATCAGATCCCAAAAAACTTCTTCGGCACCAATCAGAATATCACCAAACTTTTCACATCCTTTTATCGTTTGCAACACTTTTGCCAGGCCGTACAACCTCATCAGTATTCGAGGTTTGAATCTCTCAGCGTATCTAGGATCGTGTGTATACACGGTTTCAACACCATTTCGCTCTATAGCTTCAGGATGGTCACGTTTGATAGCTACCGAGGCTGCATGAAACTTGGCCAACGTGACCAAAACTGCTTTTGCATGCTTATAGTCTAATCTCTTAATGGAGTCACACATCATGTAACCGGCCTCTTTTAAATCATCCATTACTAAAACTTCGGTCAGGGGAGAAATGTACCTTTTAGGTGCCACTTCCAACTGGGCGATTTCCAGTATTTTTGGAATGATCTCATCATACATGAGGATTTCATTGTCTATCAGAATACTTTCATTGATATTGCTATTTGCTAAAGGTGCTTTTATAAGAAAGGACCGAGTCTTGATGTTATTGTTGCTACTAACACAATACTCTACCAGCACCCTCTCTATGGTACTCATGTAGTGGCAACTGCTATCCACAGCAGGCTGAACTTTGCAGCTGATGACATACACAGGACTGTGACCTCCTCTTGCATCCTCATCTGACTGGAGGATACTGACATAAAATGATTTATCAAGCCAGGGTGAATAGATTGCCATTATTCCTAAAAAAGAAGATTAAGTCAGTTTTTTATAATATTAATAATATGCACATTTTTTGCTTATTATTACTTATATCTAAATATATACTGTACTAAGATGCACGAAAATATGGTATAACTTTTTCTCTTCATATAAAGTTCATTTTAATTTTATTCAGAATTGGAATCTAAGCACCGTTTCCAAACTATCCAAAAATATCAGAGAATCTTTCAGCCCTACAAGATTTCAATTGTATTGTATACAAAGGTAATATATAACGATACTTTTTATGAGTATGCAGTCTATACTAATTTTTAAACAATCTTATTAAAGGCTATACAATTTTTCAATTTAAGTGCTCTTAATAAGAAGAATGTTCTTTTGACTAAAAATGTGTTTAACCCCTTAATTTTTTTATTTTTGTACCCTAAAATATCTGGTTTTACTTAAATAATTTTGCTGTTTTTTTACAGAGACAGGTTTGTAGAGTTTAGATATGTACTCTTTTATTTAAAAAAGTTTATTTATTGTCTTTTTAAAATTTTGTATACATTAACTATTATATTTTCACAATCCGTGTTCGTATCATGACATAAACAAAGCAAATCGTCTCTTTGTCCATAGGATATTTCCATGGTACAATAAACACTAGAAATAACACCATAAAATACAGTTGGAGGAATTTAGCTGTGCTTGTAGGGCCCAAAAACTACCCTTTCAACAAATAAACGCTATCTGTGTGGCGGGTTGCGTTTACGTGCTAGCCGCTGAGATGAAGGCGCAACAATCTCTTTAACGACTTTAAACTCACGATTTAGATTTGCAGATTAGTATTGATATTTTCAAAAACACGTTAAAAAACACTATAACCACTGAAAAACAAGGGTAATTCCTATTATTGCTATTATTTGGTATTCTCTTATTATTTAATTCCACCACAATCAGCATTGTCGCAAAACAGACTGATTTTAGCGAGTGTGATGACTTATTTGGGCCAATACGACTCCTGAAAAGAGGGTTTTACCTATGAGTCACAGGAAATGTTTTCGGGACGCAGCGCATAATGCTACCCCGCCACCCCTCACCACACACTCAAGGTCACGTACGCAGCTAAAGTCCTCAAACTGTACTTCAGGATGACTGACATGCAACACAACACAGTAGCTGTTTTACAAGTGTTTCTTGTTCAGTATTATGGCAGAACTCAGAATGAAACAGGAACAATATAATGTCAGAAGCACACTTTTACGCAATCACTGTAAACATAATATTACGTCAAAAGCCATTAAGAGGTTAAATTTTAAAATATGATTAATTTTGTTTTAAAGAATTTAAAAAAGTAAAAATCAATGTATATGGAACTTTTTCATATCAATTATACATGCTGAATTTTATCATTTCAAACTTTATGTTGGTTTCTACTGTAGTTTCAATTATATACATTTTGTATTTAGCAGTAATAATTCACAAAGACTTCTAAACTTTTTGTGACCAGTGATATCTTCACAAATTTTTCAACTGCTATTGGATCACTCATGCCAGTGATTCGATACCTTATCAAGCAGTTTATGGTTGGGATCAATAAATCTGGTACAGTTAAACAGGGCGGTATCTAGGTCAGACAATGCCTAGACCTCCCATCAATACCCACAGTTACAATGACACCCAACCATAAAGATTAAAGAAACTTACTTTCAAAGCTTTTGAACATCAACAGAGAGATTCAATTCTATTCTGTTA
Organism: Homalodisca vitripennis; assembly: GCF_021130785.1. Taxonomy (NCBI): domain Eukaryota; kingdom Metazoa; phylum Arthropoda; class Insecta; order Hemiptera; family Cicadellidae; genus Homalodisca; species Homalodisca vitripennis. Next base: position 80,433,707 of record NC_060211.1, read on the forward strand.
TGTGTGTAATAAGCTTTAAATATTGAACATTCAATCACCATTGTTCAAGTTTTGTATCAAATTAAAAATATTTTCAAAATTGTAGGTTTTTAATACAAACTTAAAATCTTTAAATATTTTGTAATGTGGTATTAACAAACTAGACACACTTAATTTTTAAACTAGTAAATCATTATATACGAGATAGAGTAAAAAAGTTTCTGGAATCGGTTTATATATTGAACAAAGTTAAAAACTTACAAATCTATTTTCCCTCGAAATACTCTCCTCCTGCACCAAGTACCAACACACTTTTCCCAACATACATAAAGCTGTTCAAAACACTTTTGTGAATAATTTTTTTTTTCAACGTTTTCAATCACAGGAATAGGAAGAAATTGGTTGGCACCAGGTCAGGCAAGTAGGATGGATGTTCTAGCGTGGTAACTGGTAACACTGTTCTTGGCTAGATAATTACGCATTAAGAAAGACCGACGTGCAAGGGGATAATCATGAAGCAAAAAACAATTGTTTCCTACATTTTTCAGAGCATTTCCTTCTGATAGCATAGCATCTCTTAAGCACCTAAGAATTTCCATATAAAGTTCTTTGATCACTGTTTGTCTCTCTGGAATGAACTCATAATGAATTAAATCTGTGTAGTCCTAAAATACTTTTATCATAACCTCTTGCTTTTTTTGTCCAAGCAAAATTTTTTCTTCCTTGGAGATATTTTTATTTTCCATTCAGAGGACTGATGTTTTGTTTGAGGATCATATAAAAAAACACCATGTTTCGTTACCAGTTACAATTTTATTCCTAAAATTCACATCTGTATCAACCATATTAATTAACTCACCAGCCATTAACACTTTATTTCCTTTCCGGTCATCAGTTAAAATTTGAGGAACCACTAGCAAAAAAAAAAAATAGATGAATGTTCAAATGATCATGAAGGATCCATGTGGTAAATTTACCACAAATACAATTTCATCAATTTTAGTCTCCTGTTTGCTTGCACAACTTGCCGTATTCACTCAATATTTTCATCACTGGTTGCAGTTGTAGATTATCCACTATGAGAATTCTTCACAAAAACGTGACCTTCACAAAAACGACATTCACAAACTAGACTGGTCTTCATAGCCTCGTCTCCATACACAAAGATTAATAACTCAAGAGTCTCACTAGGTGATTTTTGAAGCAAAACACAGAATTTAATGTTTGATCGCTCTTCACAAATTGCCATTTTTTTAAATCCAGAAAGTTAACTTGCAGACACTCAAAAATACTCTCCATAAGTAAACAATAGCAACTGAAGGATACCAACACTACAGATATTCTCTTCCTAGGAGTAGTAACAACTGCTGCAAAACAAATTTCCCACCGGTGCGAGTGTCCTATGCAGTAGCGTAGCCAGAAATTTCGTTCGGGAGGGGGGGGGTCCGAAACCGGGGGATCCAGGGAAAGTTTTGTGTGTTATTTGCCAATGAGTTCACTGGTAAAGGTAAATACCAAAAATATGGGCTTTAGTAACTACGCCTTATAGAAAGTGTAAAGATGTAATAGGCAAATTCAACTCTCACAGCAATTCTAGTACCACAAATTTTCTTGTATAGCTACAGAAACTTTACAAAGTTCGATTCTGGCCGAGTATAAGGCACCAAAGTGATGTTGGATTCACTGGATAAGAAAGAAAAAGAGCAAAACAGAGCTTCACTCAAGCGTATAATTGATACAACTATATTCTGTGGAAAAAATGAAATACCACTTCGGGGACATTGGGCCACTGACGGCCGAAACCCTTTAGAAAAGGAGGGCAATTTTCGAGCGTTGCTCGGGTACAGATCAAACTAACGGTCGGAAAATGCACCGGAAAAACTCTACTGATTAGAAGTTCGGCTACTTTGGTAAGCCGATTGAGGTATTTATGAATGAGTTATAATGACAATTTTTTGTATCATTACACTGTAGACGAGTAGTATATAATTATCGGAAAAAAATCCAAAAAATCACTTTCGGTCGGAAATAAAACACCTGAAAACTCAAATGATTAGAACTTCAACTACTTCGGACTTCAGTTAATGAGGTAAACGTGGTATTTTTGATTGAGTTAGGACGACGATTTTTTTGTTATCAATAAACTTTACTCGACTACCTATATAATTATCGACGAAAAATCACTTCCGGTCGGTAAATACCGAAGAAAAGCTCTACAGATTCAAGTTTTGACGATTTTGGATTTCACTGGTTGAGTGGTTGAGGTAAGAGTGGTATTTATAATTTTGTTAGGACATTGATTTTAGGTATTAATTCAACGCCGACTAATACATATATAATTATCGAGAAAAAAAAACAAAAATAATCACTTCCGATCGGAATATACCAAGGAAAATGAAATAATACCTCAGTCAGTGAAATCCAAAGTAGTCGGAACTTCTTACCAGTAGAGCGTTTAAAGTGTATTTTCCAACCGAAAGTGATTTTTTATATTTTTTCGATAATTATATACACGTCTACAGTTTAATGACACTAAAATCAACGTCGTGACAATTCTAAGCAGCCATTTTACGTCCCCAAGACGAATTTGAACGAAGTGGTCGCTAATTTAAACTGTCCAAGTCCAAGTCGGGTCGCTAGGATGGCCTCTGGGCGCTCCTCCAGGTCTGTGTGCAGTATCTGAGCAGTTAAGCTCAATGACTTGCCTGTCAACTGGAATAATTTGCTCCTGCAGCAATCTAGCAGCTGGTCGGTGTGCCACTGAGGGCCACTGCTTCATTGAAGAGCCGGGTGAGGGCGGTCAGCTGCGCAGCTATTTCAAGACGGCTTGTAGGCTGCTCTGGGCGGGGGGCGGCTGCTTCTGCTGCTGCATCAGCTGCTGGTGCCTCCGTTTGTTGCGGCGGAGTGGCTGGTGTAGGTGGCCACTCTAGTTTCTGCCTGGGAGTCGCCCTGGCCTCTGTGTGACCGGAAGGTCAGCCAAAGATGCTGGCGGGCGATGAAGTCGGTTGGCTGGGTTCTGGGGTTTCCTCCGGCGCTTCTTCTTTTGCGGTATGTCGTCCTCAGCTTCACTCTCCGATACGGAGTCCGCTAGTGACTCGTCCCGCGCTGGTTGCTTGGGCGGCTGGGCCGTTGATCGCCTCGCCGCTGGTTTGGTTGGCCGGGACTTGCGGACTAACTGGACAGCTGCCGCTCTGGCCTCCTTGTAGGCTGGACACCCACGATAGTTGGCGTTGTGATCGCCGCCACAATTGCAGCAGTGACCCTTCTCCGTCGAGACTTTGGGGCAGTTCATCTTCAGATGATTTTCCCCGAAGCGGACGCATTTTCTCGGCCTCCCGCAGTTTCCGGAGCCGTGGCCAAAACCTTGGCACCGGTAGCACTGCGGCGGGCCGACCGGCTTCTTGTAGACAGTGACTGAGACCCTGACGTGGAGCAGGCTTGTCACGTTGTAGATTTGGCAAGCCCGCTTGGTGTCAGGGTTCTCTCGCTCACTGTCCCTGGTCAGAGTGATCAGCCAGCTCCTGGTAGGTCCGGGCTGTCCGAAGTCGTGCAACCTCGTCGACGGCGAAGCCCTCGTCAGTTAAGACATCGAAGAGCTCCACATCATCGGTGTCGGGCAGTCCGCTGATCACAACCTTAAGCGATCTTTCACGCCCAAGTTTGTGAGTGTAGAAGGGCAGCTTCTTGGAACATAGGTACCGCTGAATTGCCCTGAAGTCCTCCACGGTGGTCACTTTCAAGCGATAGTGAACACCGCGGAACGTTGTCGTCAGGCCGTCCCGCGCCAACTCCTCCAACTTCTTGGCATAGGTAGGCCAGTCCGGAACACTGTCCAGGAATAGCAAGGGTATCCCTTTGCTGGAGCAGCGACCTTCTTAGGCGCCGAGCTGGCAGGTGGAGAGCTAGGCCTCTTAGCTGGCTGCCCGGGGCTTCCAAAGGCACGCTGTCCCATCTTCTTGAAGATGTCACTCATGTTGTTCCAGGAGTTGTTGACACAACGAGTGCTTGATGTCGAATGTTCGCCGTGTTACAATTTAGGTTGCTTTGCGACGTCACGTGACCGCGCTCTATAGCAATACCATGATTAGACTACACTATCCGAAAGGCCGAGCCCAAAAGTATCGTTTGATACTTTATGATTTAAACGAAAGGACAATATATATTTTTAACAACGGTCACTTTAATCAATTAAATCAATCAATTTAATGTTTGTAGACAAGAGTAAATGATATGAATCTCCTTTTTTCTCCTACTCCATGCTTTATTTTTTAATATGTCTTAAAATTTTATTTTTTAATATGTCCGGACCCCATGGACCCCCCCCTTTGCTACGCCACTGGTCCTATGTAAATATCTAAATCGATTCCGGGAATTTTTAACCTCGTATACACAGATATCTAATTTTCTTAAACATTCACTTTGGTGGTATTTGAGGAATCAAAACACATTTAAATAAACCTTTGAAAAACATTTTTTGCATTAAAATAAAAAAATACTTTAAAATGTATAGACTTTATATAAGAAGAGAGGCAAATAACGAAATACCACATTGAAGAACAAGGGTGTACCAGAGAGAGTTTGGAGAATTAATACTGGATTTCTTTGAAATCCTATAATCTAACTAGCTTTAAAAATAACAGAGTGAAATGTGTATCAGTATGGTATTTTTAGTTATTAATAATGTTTGTATATTTTATTTTTATCCTGATAATAGTAAAAACTAGGTAACATAATACACCACATGTAGTAATGATTACATAAATCTATATTGCACTATTTTCCTCTGAAATAAGATTCTGGTCATGCTCTTGGAAAATGAAACAGATGAGCTTCCACTTCACATTGCTCATATATAGAGCATTACTAATAGCATTATCAGTAATCAACTAATTAATGGAGGTCATTAAATCCGATGTTGCCTAATTTTATTGTAAGGGAATTTAAAATGAGCTTAAAAGATTTAAATATCTAAATGTTTTATTTTACCTTGAGGATCCAGGGAGGGCAGATACCCTGCTCCCCCACACAATGGAGAAATATAATAAAATCTTCTATTAAGAATATGTGTGATTCACTTACATTTAATTTATTTTCAGTTTTACAAACTCAGATAAAAATGGAATAACAAATTTAGGAAAATTATACTGATTTAGGAATGATATTGCTCACATCTACTCTACCTTGAGACCACAATGTGAATCCACAGGTAGCTGCGATCAAGCAAGTGCTTTGTGCTAGGTCATATTATATCACAATAGTAGTGACTTATATGAAGTACATAAGTGTTTACTATTTATAAATATACAATTATAAATATTATTATTTATAAATATAAAATTATCTAAATTTAATAATTGTTTGGTTAGGCAGAACTACCTTTATTGTTATTAAAAAAATACAACTAATTGATAAATCTGTAGGCTTAAGATTATTTATTTACATCTGTTTATAAATTTATTGTTGACTTGATTACAATACCAAAAAAAACTTTTACTTTAGCTCCAAAAATCAAATTTTATTATTTTATGGAAGAGAAGAAAATTATATTCATTCAAGTATATCTAAAGTGTAAGAATTGGGGAAAAAATAAACATGATATTCAGATAACTAGAACATAGCAAATGGAAATAGAGTTGCTAAACAAAGCACGGTGGTGTTGTGAATTTGAAGAAACTTTCAATTCGATCTAATCCATTTAACCTCTTCCACTTGAATAATCTGGAGGCTGTTTTCACTTTCAGATTAATTTAACTTTATGGTAAAACTGCATATTTCACTATTTTGGTGTTAAAATATAATTTATTTAAGTTCTGTAAAGATGATGATTTTTTATGTGTAACAAAAGGGATATAATGTTAGCATGTACACTAAAATGTGCACCAACACAATCTCTCAAAGAATTAGCCTTTGAATAGACAATCATAATAGAAGACCATAAATGAAAACATAAAAACACATGTTAGCTTCAAACTAAAACTAACTAATTTTTATTTATTTTGTTCAGCACTAATTCTTTATATTTCATAGTAATTCCCCTCATGCGCACACATTATTGGAACAGTCATACACTTACCTTATTACTGGTTGTTTTACCAATACATCACATTCTCATGTATTTTTGTAAAATTTCCGTAAATCCGACCATGCCTTAAGTTAAATTTTCATATGGTATAAACAGATTTTATTCTTAAGCTTGTCCATCCTAATTATGACCCCTCTTAAAATACTAGAAAATAATTTGATGTAAGGCCAGCCATCTTTTCTTCACATGATTTATCCATTCCAAGGACGAGAAGGTGAGTTTATTTTATTAATATACCATGTTATATACATAGAGGTTAGATATGTACATACAGGTCACAACATCCTCTTCGTTATCTAATAATGAAAATGAAATAAAGTTAGTTTAAAGTACATTACATTTTGTATCTCTTCCCCAAATATAAGCAACTCAAATATGTTGATATGTGGTGAATGAATGAATACATGAAAGAATATAAGAAATCTTATCCAAGGACATAAAATAGTTTGATGTCCCTATAAAATATCACAGTCACTTCAAAATTAAAGTTTTGTCTCTATTTAAATAGTAAATAAATAACTTGGCAAAACGTTCATTACAGAATTTGTTATTTATTTTGAAATTATAATGGTATTTATTTCAATATTTCTCAAAATTTGTAAATGGTAACCTTCTTTTAATAACCTAACTAATGAAAGCCTGTTAAAGCAGAATAAAAAGTTAACCACAGTTTACAAAGATTGTATCTTGTTCCATTAAAAGATAGTAGTTAATTTAAGATTCGGGGGTTGAAAAATAAATTAGATTTATTTTGGAAAAGGGAAAATTTATTAATATTACAAAACAAAGTTTTAGAATATAATATAATTTTCAGAATATTTTAATTCAAATTTCAGTTAATACTGTTTATGTGAAGTTTGTTCAGTTTGAACCAAATATAGCATTTAAAATTATTTAAACATTGACCATTTTCATGGCAACATAATAAGTGTTTCATAAACAAGATTTGAACTTCAATTTTTATGTTCCATCATTGTGGTGGCTGATAGTATGGAAATTATTCAGTTTTTTCCTTACTTTTGAAATGGGTTCAGATAAAAAAACTTCAAACATTACTTTAAATTCTAGAATGAGCATCTTCCAAACTCTTGCTATATTTTGTATTACTATAAAGTTGAAAGGGTTACTTTATTTATTTTCTGAAAATTTAAATATTATACATTTTCTAACTTGTACCACAATAAACATTTTGAAATACTTATATACATCTAAGTACCATCTTCAAATACTGCTTTCCAGTGTTAACACGTTCATGATAACAACTTGTTTCTGGACTTTTATATTTTCTGTCCAACTTTTCAATAGTAATAGCAAAAAAATTTAATCAGTTATTTTGCACTAAAAATTTGAGAACAACAAAGAAGGTGTGTATGCTTCTCAATTCTGCATAAAATAAAATTATTTCAATATTTTTTTTCAGTTTTGTTCCTTGCACCCCAAGAAGTACTTACGAAAATCAATTTACCTTAAAAATTAAGCAATTGTGTGCCCAAGGGGGTCTGACTTATTTACTTAAGTGCAGGATCAAATTTAACACACCACTAAGACAGGCAAACAATAAAAACGCAATAAGGAAATGCATAGCAATGTGTACCCTATCAGGTGCATGAAGCACTTTTGTAAAAGCCTGTTGTGAACCTGATTAGGTACACGATGGCAGTTGTGAAAGATCATGTGTATCCAATGGGGTACGTCGTCATGAACATGTTAATGCTGAAATCATGCCAAGTTTATCGAAATACATGCATTTTGAGTGTACCCATATGTTACAACTACATGACACAATAAAGTGTTGTGCACGTCATATGTTACAAATGCTCACAGAGTAATTCATCATGGTCCAGGATCAGAGAAAAGTTTCATTGTCTAAACAAACGAACTGGTTTTTCTTTCAATCTTTACTACTAATCATCATAGTATTAAACATATATACTATTGGATATAAGGAAATAAAACAAAGAACTACTGTACTTATAGAATTACTGTTTCAACATTGAATCAAAACATTGCCCCATTTCTGGGTTCTCATTGTTAAGTACAGGTAATAAAAATCAACATTTTAAAAACTCAAATTAAATATGCTAGTAAACTGTTATACCAACAAATATCCTTCCACCACTCCATTAATGAGGCAGCAAGATGGCTGATAGTAAAGTCCTCTAGTTCTAGGGTTTATATGGGTTATCATATTGTGTAACAACAAATTATGCTTCTATAGTAATAGGTCAAACAGAGCAACAGAGCTCTCATGAGATTTACGAACAAGATAGTTTTTTTTAACTGCTAAATATTAGTGATTGTTGAAAATGTAATTCAAATTATGAAGACGTAGATGGATCCGGGGAAGATATATTTACTATTTTCTTTCATGTTGGTAAACTTGTGTTCTCTTACGATAGAGCCAAAGTAAGATTTATACGTAATGCAAATAATTATATAATATATATAAGGTTTGTTTGGATTCAAGATTTTATTGATCATTAAACATACAGTGATATAATAGATTTTGTTAATACTAATACATAATATTTTTTAATACATTAATGCTCTCCCCCGTTGCTTCTCTGACTGTAAATGTCTATTATTCGCTGATGATCTTAAATTATACAGGCCTATAAAAGATGATTTTGATGTTTACTTATTACAAAATTCTTTAGACCAGTTGTATTCTTTAGACAATATGCTGAGATGATAAAGGCGGCGGGCCCATTGGGAATTCAATGGTTGTACAGAGTGATGAGAGTGATTTGGAAGGAAAAGAAGATACCAGAAGACTGGAAAATGGGAATAATAGTGCCGATTTTTAAGAAAGGCAATAAGCAAAAATGCGAGAATTACAGGGGAATAACTTTGTTGTGCCATACACAAAAAATTTATGAAAAAATACTGTTGCAGAAAATTAGACCAGTACTGGAAGAAACAGGAAGAGAGGAGCAATGTGGTTTTAGGAAAGGTAGGTCAACGGTGGATGCTATTTTTGTGATGAGACAAGTGTTAGAAAAGAGGTGGGAATACGGAAAAGATACAATGGTAGCGTTTATAGACCTACAGAAGGCATATGATAAGGTACTGAGAGAAAGGATATGGGAGAGTATGAGAAAGAGAGGATTGCGTGAGGGAATAGTAGAAAGAATAAAGAACCTGTACGGCATATGTAAAAACAGGGTAAGAATTGAAGAAAAATATACAGATACTTTTAAAACAGAGAGAGGAGTAAGGCAGGGAAGCATATTGTCACCTTTCCTTTTCAATATTATAATGGATGAAATTATTCTAGAAGTACAAGGAAACAGAGGAGCAGAAGAACTTAAGACAATAGCATATGCGGATGACATAATGATATGGGAAAATAGGGAAGAAGAGTTAGAACGAGAGTTAAACAAATGGGCAAAAGTGGCGAAGAAATATGGTTTAGAGATGAACATACAAAAATGTAAAGTAATGAAAGTAGAGAGAAGGGATGGAAATAACAAAGACGTGTTAGTTGAAGGAAAAAGACTTGAAAAGGTGAAGGAATTCTGTTATTTAGGAAGTATCATAACAGATAGGGGCACAATAAGAGAAGAGATAGGAAACAGAATATGGAAGAGTGGAAAGTTTTTTCAATATGGTAAAGAAGATTGTGTGGAGTTGGAACATTGGGAAAGAATCAAAAGTATTGATGTATAAATCTTATTTCCAACCAATTTTATTATATGGAGTAGAGACGTGGACGTGGACTAAAAATGATTTAAGCAGATTGCAAGCTGCAGAAATGAGATTTTTAAGAGGGATAGAGAAGACTACAAGAAGAGATAGAATAAGGAACGAAATAACTAGAGAAAGATTGAAGGTAGTTTCACTGCAAGAGACAATGGAAGGAAGAAGAATACAGTGGATGGGGCATGTGAAGAGGATGGGAGATAATAGAATGCCTAGAATAGCACTGGAGAAGGAGGAAGGAGGAAGAAGACCAAGAGGAAGACCGAGAGGAAGATGGGAGGACCAAGTGTGGAAAGACATAGAGAGAAGGGGACTACAGAAAATACAGGTGGATGAAGAGGAGACCTGGAACGATAGACTAAAGTGGAGGAGGCTGTGTACGACGACCCGTGAGAACGGAAACGTCTGACGATGATGATGAGAGTTCATTTATTTATGTTGTGTAAAGAAATTTTAATATTAATTTGTGTAACTGCCAGCAGTTTAGTTTAGTTTAGTTTGTTATGTAAAGTTCATATTAAGAGTACATTAATTTTAGTTAGGATAGCTGTTTTGGGAATAATTGAAGGTTTTGTACTTTGTTTGTGCTATATCATGTCCTGTAGCTGTCATGTAAAATTGAAAATAAATTAATAAATAATATGTAATATATAATATAAGACAATTTTTCCTTTTCATCATGTGTTAAATTCTGTTTTTATCTACTATGTTTAAGTAAAAATTAAAAAATTGAATAATATTATAAATAAAGTTTAAATTTGTATATATATATATATATATATATATATATATATATATATATATATTTATTTATTTATTTACCATCTATAATATATATATATATATTTATTTATTTACCATCTATAATATATATATATATATATATATATATATATATATATATATATATATATATATATATATATGGTAACAAAATTAAAAACAATGAATAGCCTAGATACATCACATAAAGTATTTATACAACTATATACATTCCTTATCATTTTTCCTTGTGTTCTTATTATGTATGTCAGATCTAATTTTATATTAATGCAAATTTTCTTTTACGTTTATTAGACAAAAATATGTATACAAACATGGGAGTGCCTTTATTTTCAATTCCTTGAAAACAGGAAAACAAAAGTTATGATTGTATATCCTTTTATAATTCATATTGCATATTTTTGCTACCTAAAAACTTTTTTATGATGGTAACCCTGAATCCTTTTAACAAAGAGGCAAAGTAAAATCTCTAAGAAATGCAAACAAATTTGGTATGTCTAAACTAAATTAAACTACTACTATTGACTATTTATAGAAACGATATGTTCTATGGTAATATATTTCATCCAATAATAATATAATAATATTAATTCATAATTAATAAATTAATAATATAATATAATATAATATAATTAATAAATTCATACAAAAAGAAAAAAATAACACATACATTAAATTCAATCAATTAAAATGAGGACATTTTATGATTCAAAAAGGACTCACTCAAGCCAAAATCACTATCTATGCATACTGGCTATCACCACACAGTATGTCTGTCCCACAATTACAAAATGTGTAGAAGGTTTATTTTCTTGTAAAATCAAAGCTATATCTTTCTGTAAAATGCATTTAAAACCTTGTTAGAATCCTACATGAATTTTATTTATGTTTCATTGTTTTTAAGTTTAGCTAACTTCCAGTATAGCAAAATACTTATTTTAAATAAAATTAGCTGTAAGCCCACTAATTATTTGCCAAATTCTTTTTAAATGATGATTAGACCAACCTTTTCTATCATACGTTTTAAAATATTTGAATAGAAATGTTAGTAAATGGTATTTTATAAAACTATATTTAAAATGGTATATTACTTTATATTTTTAATTATATCAGATTGGTAATGATTTGAAACTAAGTTTAATAATACTTTAAATGTTATAAATAATTAAATATAACTGGGTTTGATGTTATATTCAGATGTCATGAAAAGTAAAATATAAAAGTACTGTATATTTTGAGTGTTACTTCTCGTGACTGTAGGTAAAATTTATGTAGGATTTTCTTTGAAATCTACCTAAAATGACATGCAGCTTTTTTAAGATGATTATTTCGAAAATAAAAAAACCGATACAACGAAGAATCAAAAGGGCCTGTATAATGGAATGAGTCTTACCTACCAATATAACAAAGTAATATCATATCATGTGTTACTTAGTCACATGATAAGGTGTCATAAGATTAATTTGTTTATTCTGCAATTTTCTAATTTTGATTTTGTTTTCAAATTTTGTTACCCATGAAACCAATATAAAAATGATAGAATCTTATTTTTTTCCTCTAATTTTGAACTTTTTACCCTATAACAAATAGAGTTCCTCTGGGATCAGAAGGAACCTATGTACCAAATTTAAGTCTCTAGGACATTTCTATCAAGAGTTGTCACACGGATGGACAGAGAGACAGAAAATGACACCATTTTAAGAAGGAATTGTCAGGTCCTTAATAAACCTTCGAAAATATCATAAAATGTATTTTTGATTAAAATCCAAAACATTTCTTTGGAAGGTAATTCTAAAAACCTCTATTTTTTAGAGAGGTCGTTCAAACTCTTATTAGCCCGATCCTTCATCTATTCCAAAGCTCCAAAGCTAACCTGAATATTGTTAACAAAATAAGGTGTTAAGGCCGTTTCACACACCGCGGTCACACTATGTCACATTACATCACGTGACAGATGTCGCGTGACAGATGTACAGTTCACACCGCCACCGACGTCTGTCAGATACTGGGACATTGTTTCTGCTCTGTCAGTCGGTTTAGTTGAAGCAGGTAACATATCAAGTGGTTCGTGGTGCGATAGCGCGTTTACTAAAAATGTGCCTTGGTTGGATGACGGCGATAGTAGTTCGAATAGTGAAGAGGAACTCATGCTGTTGTATTTGGTTACAAACTGAACACACTGGGTGCACACTATCAACCACTAGAACTACTTACTATTTTGTTCCAGTTGCTCTGTTATTTCACCCCATGCTGTGTCCTTTAAATTGCTGTCTCTATACGCCTCCAAATCTGTATTCCACAGCAGTGAACGCGTTCTGACAGCTTCAATTAACTGTTAATAATAATAAATAACAAAAATAGCTATCCAGCTTCTTGTAAAGAGTAATGTTACCGCACGAAACTGCGCAACAGGTTTGGTCATGCGCGCGGCGGTGTAGCGAGCCGGTGCGAATGCGCGCGAGGACACAAACGTCGACAGATGTTTTGAAAAGATCGCTCTCGGAGTGATTCCGCAGATTCGTCTGTGGTGTCTGTGAGGTTCTGCGAGGTCGGTGTGAATTACAATTACACCATTTAAACTAGAGAAACAGATCTTTTGAAAAATCTGTCATTTTACATAACGTGACATAGTGTGACCGCGGTGTGAAACGGCCTTTAGTGGGTCACAATGGGTGAAGATATTCCTAAATAGAAACTATCATTCAAAACAGTGTTTTTGTAACTGTTTGTTGATTATTGACTGACTTTACTTATTCACCCATTACTATCTAACTGTTCAGAAAAAAGCTTTGATAGGGTAAAGTTAATTATTCTAAGATAACCATTGCTAATCAGAATGGTAGCTTTTTATTATTCATGAAAGAGCTTAATAGCTGTAGTGGCGTAGCCAGAATTTTACTTTGGAGAGGATCAAACCAAACATCATGTTTTGCAGAGGAGAGAGTAATCTTTATTTTGAAAAAAATATGTTGTTTAGAAAATGTGAACCTAAACTTAAAAAAATTGTTCAATAAATTTGATTCAACAAAAGGTTTGTTCTATCATTATAATGTCCTCATCATAATTTATTTAGTAATGAATGACTTTATCTACAATTTTGCAATAAATAACATGAAATGACCATTGTGTATTAATATTTCCAAAGAATACTTTTCAACTGTTATAAAGATTTTAAAATATAAAACTTAGTCCCGGGATTACCATGGTGATGTCATGAACTTATACACCACTAATTTATTGTACTGTCACATAGGTACATGTCTGTTTATGGAGCTGACATTTCACTATTTAGTATAATATATTACTCATTACTATGAAACATGTTTGCTTGCACTTCTAAGAAGAGTAAATAATTGAAGTTAAATTATTTGTTCACCAATACACTCCAAAAAGATAATGTTATGCTATGTGAATAGAAACTTTGATAAGTCATAACAGTATTTTTTGTGAGTATGTATGAGTTTGAATGATGGAATGGTATGCTTAATTAGATTTTAAGTGAAGTATAAACCTAGTGTAACCATATGGATATAGGGATATGTTGACTCCTCACACAGAGAGTTCTTTACTCACTTTTTTCTGGGCTGATTCAGAACTAGTAAGTATATCAGTTGTCTAATCTGTAACGGCCCAATGTAGCCATATGGACTCGTATGATGACTCCTCGCACAGATAGATCATTTCTCACTTTATTACACAGGCTGATATGGGCTAATGTAAAAATATGAACTACAGAGATTTAATTGTACTCTTTTTCTTTGCAATAAAACAATAATATTATTATTATTATCATTATATTGACTAAACTTATTTTTAAAACTATTTTTTTTTAACTAAATAGACAAATCACACAGCTTCTTTTGGTAGCAATAAAAATTGACTAAACTAATTCTAACAACTAGTTAGAATATATATATATATATATATATATATATATATATATATATATGTTGGCATAAAACATTAGGAAGCTTTAGCGCTGTTGTCTGATTCCCTCTGCACTATTCCATTTACAAGTGCAAATATGCTTTGTGAGGAATTTCAATGTTGATTGAGTCTATACACCAATATTTCAATAGGTTTTTTGCAAATTGCAAATGTCGCTGAGGAAGCTCTTAGGATAAATGCATCAACAAGAAAAAATGTTAAGCTGAATAAAGATAGGCAACCATAGCAACTCCTTTTACATCTTCAATCAACTAGTCTGCAGGAAGTGAAACAAATCATCTGCTAAACCATCATTTTCAGTATGGATTGATGTTATTTCGTCACGAGTCATGAAGTTTTATCAAAGATGAACTTTTGGTTCCTCTGACTAATGAATTAAACAAGTCCTTTGTTCAAGGAGTGTTCCATACCAAAATGAAAACATCAGAGGTTTATCCACTCCACAAGAAAGGGAAAACAGATGAGATTTAAAACTACAGACCAATTTCTTGTAACATTTTCCAAGATTGTCGAACATATTGTGTTAATATGGCTTAGGAATCCTCTTCAAGCTAACAATATCAACCTTGAACAGCAACATGGCTTTATCCCTGGATGTTCAATTACAACTGCTCTGAATGATATAATTGAAACATGATCGACAACCGGAAGGCTGGAAAAACCACTATAAATACATTTCTAGATTTAAGTAAGGTTTTTGACAGCCTTGATCACGATCTGATTCTGGGGAAGCTCTATAACTTAGGGATAACGGACACAGCTCACAGGTGGTTTAAGAGCTATCTAAGTGACCGACCACAAGCAGATGGTTGAGCTGAGAGAAACTGCAGATAGCACTACAAAAGCCTACAGATCTGAGCCACTACTGGTAAAAAGGAGAGTACCACAGAGCTCCATACTGAAACCGGTCTTGTTCGCTTTATTCACTGCTGATCTTTTCACCTATCTACAAGATTATTGTAAAGCTTTAATGTACGCAGATGACACTGTCCTGCAGATTAGAAGTTATTAGGCTGATAAACTGGAAGAGACCACTGATTCTTGGAAGATGTGTCTGAGCCTCCCAAAATCCAAACTATCCTCAACAAAACATCTTGGAGTAATCGTCAATGATTTACTCTCCTGGTATGACCATGTTGACTCCCTATGCCGTAAGCTAAACTCTGCAATATTTTCAATAAAGCGGATTCAGACCATCAATACACCAGAAGCCATAAAGCTGAGTTATTATGCATTATTTCAGTCACACATCAGGTATGGAACTACATTTTGGGGAGGATATTCTCAGGAAAACCTTCAGAGAGTGCTGATTTGCAAAAGCGTGTTTTGAGAGTCTTCGCCAACCTCCAACCTAGGCAAAGCTGCAGAGATGCTTTCAGAACTCTTTGACATTTTAATGGGTGTATCAATTTATATCTCTGAAGCTATTTTAGAGAGCTAAAAAAGCCAAGCTCCGTTCCTTGGCCTGTAACAGTGAAACCCACAGGTATAACACCATATCTGCAAATGACTTTAACCTGCCTTTTCACAGAACCACACTATACTCAAAGAAGCCGTCTTATGCTAGAGCCAAATTTGTAACCTCCTCCCTGCAAAAGTAAAGAATGTTCCCGCAGATAGACATCGGCAGTGGCTAGCTGAGGATCCAGTTTACAGTTTGGAAAACACGTGCAAGGGAATCTAGCTAAACATTGTAATTTGTCGTAACCAACCCAGTCTCATCTTGATGTTGATGAATAAACATTTTTGTATTCTGAAATGCGTAAAACCCTAGACTAATAATGGCAGTTCCACTGCAGTAGCTATAATGCTTTATGAGGAATACTTGTTAGGTTTTATAATAATATTACTTGCCTTTGGTAAGGTAAAAAAAGACTATGCAGAGTGTGAAATGTTTTCTTTCATATATTAATCTATTCAAATATTAATCATGACTATTTAATGCTGAAAATATTGAGAAATTAGTGAAGTATACTTTATACAAAAATATATTAGCTAATAACATTGCATACCTGTCATTAGTGAAGGACCCCCTTCCCTTCCATCGTCCCCCTCCGCCCCTGAGATGTGTGCCCTGACTCCTCTCAGTCGTGTACCATATTGATTAAATATGATTTTAAAATGACTTTACTTTTAGTTTATCTGGATTAGAGTTCACCGAGTTCATTTTTATCAACACTAATATTTCCTATGGAGTCATCTGGAACATCTTACTTCAAAAGCTCTAAGACCATTATGGATTTTGTATAAAGAATGTATGTATATAAAACCAATATTAGTTAAAGTAGTAATTACAATTTAATTGTTCTTGCTCAAACAATTTAATTGAATTAATTAGTAGTATTGAAGTATGAGACAACCAATACTAATCTTATTCCTACATTTTTACTAAACATGTTTATTTAAAATGCTGTAGATGGAGCTTATATTGGTCACTAATAACTTAATTACATTAAAACATAAAACCAATATTTAATACTTTTATTTTTTATGAGGCCCTTTCGATAGCAAGGCCTCACAAAAAATAAAAGTATTAAATATTAGTTTCATGTTTTAATATAATTAAGTTAAATATTTATTTAATGTTTGACTGAACATTTCTTATAACATTAAAAAAATAAACAATTTAACTTTGAATTATTATGAGAAATGGTTTAGTTGTAAACTATTAATTCTTTTTTTAAAGTTTGGTATCTACGATGGATTATTTTAAATGATTTGTAATATGTTTAGAGGATTGGAATCTGCCCTCTTTATCAGGTGAAAAATTGTAACACTTTTACTTGATTACAATTCCTATTTACTAGATTTTTTTAAATTTTGTGCACGTTTAACCTTATGTCTTAAAGTTCATTGACACCTGATTAAAAGGATAGATACCAATCCTCAAAATGTAGTGTTCTATTTTTTTGTAACATATCACACAGTAAATGTTTGAAACTATATTGAAATATAAAGTTTGGTTTTTTAATTATAAAAAATATAGGATGACATGTTTTCTATGAGCAGAAGAAAATAATTTAGCCCTACAGAGTATTAATGTTTTTTATTCAATAGATTAACGAATTTTTTATTTATATAATTTAAGTGAAATTAATACTTACTTGTAATCTATGAAGATCTTATTTAATTCAAAAGAAAAAATAAATTATATCACTGAATTTAAGTGTTTTCTTCTCAACTCACTTCTGATAGATGTTATAACAGTCATCTCATTTTCAAACACAACAAAAGCCAGAGTGCTAATGTTGAACATCTCAGGGAACAGCTTCATCTGACAAGTGTTGTTTACACTCTGATGAACCGCAAGGTCATATTTGAGATTGTGATTTTATCTCCTAAAGCCATATTTTTCCAAGTAGATAACTTTATCCAATAGTAGCTGATGCTTTAAATCAATGGTTATTTAACACTGATAATGATTTTGCCATTAGTTAATTTATTACATTTTGTGGAAGATTTTGTTAAACAGGTACATTTTCTTTGTTGCTTTTAAAGGAATTGTATTTAGAAAATAAATTGTTTATAAAAGGTTAATTAGCTTTCAAATTCTGTTGACATATATGACATTGATTAAAGAATAAAATTTACTTGAGTTTTAAATAACTAAAGTGATTAAATTGTGGCAGTATACTTAAGAGATGTTTTATGAACTTGGAACTTTAAACATTAATTTACTGCTGATGAATAAATTTCATCACCAATAATTTTAAAATTAAAGTTTCAACCCAAAATGTATTTTTAATTTTAATAAAAATATTGGTTCAACAGTTAATATATAATAAATAATTATTCAAAATAATATATCACTTACTGTAAATGTCCACAAAGCTTAATTCAACAATACACAGCAACTTTTACTTTTTGTTTTGTAAATCTGAGACAGTAAGAATCTTCAGACACCCGCAAGGACTAATTGGTGTGTGAACTACAAACAACTTTACACTAAGGTGTTGTGCAAACAAAATGTAAATCAGGCAACAAAAACATACTTATACTTGCTAATGCGGAATGTTTTTGTATCTTTTTAATACTTGAGATAGAATAAGAATATGACAACATAAATTTAGAACTTAAATAATGTTGTCTATTGTATCCTAATTATATGTGATGTAATGTAAGTCATTTAATGCTTTTTCCAGACGTAACTTAAAATGTTCTTCTTCATCATCATGGTCATTACAATTGGGACATCTACAGGAGCTAAAATTCTAGTAATGATGCCAAATCCAGCACCCAGTTTCACTCGCAGTTTCCAGCCATTGTTCCGAGAGCTGGCTGAGAGGGGGCATGAGGTGACATCGTACACAGTGTTCCCTCTTCCGCCACCTATTCCAGCCAGCTACAAAGAAGTGCTTGTCGAGAATGTTTTTATCTCTAGTCCTCGATTGGGTTTGTACAATAAGTCAGTTCTGCAATTTTAAATACAATCAACATTTACTTGCAAATTAAGAAGGGCTAGATTGAAATCAGAACTCAAATTTTTCAGTTGTTATGTAGGTTAGTGAAGAAAATAATGCAAAAATATGGTAAAAACTTGCTCTTGCTTACATTATTCATTTTTCTATTTACCATCTAATTGGAAATACAGTATTGTTTGGATCCTCATCATCTCCATTGTACTTGTACACAATATCAAAATTAATTTTTTTAAAGACAATCTTTATTCAGATAATTATAATAAATACAATTTTAACATTTTCACCCTTGAGCTAGTAGGTAGTCAAAGTGTAGTATTTTTAAACAGCAATAAATTATCTGTGTATATGTAATGATCTAAAATATCAATTAGAGGAACACATGTTTCAAAGATGTTTTTGGCTGATGTAATGGAATCATAAATGTAGTATTTATTTATGCCAGCCTCTATCATGTGAGTACACTGCCATTATATAACTATTGGATTTTTGCCAAAAGGATGTTTTTGTATGAATTGAAAGCTTTAATATTTGGCTTTTCAGTAGCATTTTACTTTTTACTCAAATATAAGTAAAATGAGTTATAATTTATAATAAAGTAAAATATACAATATATAATTAAAGCTGTAATATTTTTACTGTAATATACAATTAAAATTTTACTGCCGCAATAACATAAAGTTTTTTAATAAATAACATACAAGATTTGGAAATTGCTTTTTACTTGGCCAAGAAACACTAACTCTATTTATGAAAAATTTTCAATATTACAGGATAGGAGAACAACGCATCACACGTCATGTAACAAGGTACAAAATTTCAAGATTATAGATCATTTCATTCTTGAGAATACAGAAAAGAAATGTTTGCATACCCTGTAGACAAGAGAGAGATTGTGCTAGCCTACTGAGTGATAGGCTTGAATGACCACCGTGAAGTTAGCGTCACTTTATCGTCCGTCTGTATTCCGTGCAACAATTTTGCAGTCAACAAATCTGAAGGCGCTAACAAACATTCAAAATCTGAAATAATAGTATAAAAACTAATTATTAAAAAACGATCTTTCACAAAATCTACACAGTTAATCGTATTTATTACTTACCACAAAGAATTCCCGTTAATATACTTTAATTATACTTTAATATACCAACGTCAAAAAGGTGGTGTCGGCCGTCAGAGGTCCTATCGTCTAAATTAAATGCACCGTTAGACGGGCGTTCTCGTATAAAAGTAACTCCTGAGGACTTAACCAAACAAGTGCCCGCAATGAAACTTTGTACACAGATGCTCTATAAGCTGAACTTTAATATACCAACGTCAAAAAAGGTGGTGTCGGCCGTCAGAGGTCCTATCGTCTAAATTAAATGCACCGTTTAGAAGGGGCGTTCTCGTATAAAAGTCGCTCCTGAGACTAAACCAAACAAGTGCCCGCAATGAAAACTTTGTACACAGATGCTCTATAAGCTGAACTTTAATATACCAACGTCAAATAGGTGGTGTCGGCCGTCAGAGGTCCTATCGTCAAAATTAAATGCACGGTTAGACGGGCGTTCTCGTATAAAAGTCACTCCTGAGACTTAACCAAACAAGTGCCCGCAATGAAACTTTGTACACAGATGCTCTGTAAGCTGAACTTTAATATACCAACGTCAAAAAGGTGGTGTCGGCCGTCAGAGGTCCTAACGTCTAAATTAAATGCACCGTTAGACGGGGCGTTCTCGTATAAAAAGTCGCTCCTGAGACTAAACCAAACAAGTGCCCGCAATGAAACTTTGTACACAGATGCTCTATAAGCTGAACTTTAATATACCAACGTCAAATAGGTGGTGTGTCGGCCGTCAGAGGTCCTATCGTCAAAATTAAATGCACGGTTAGACGGGCGTTCTCGTATAAAAGTCGCTCCTGAGACTTACCAAACAAGTGCCCGCAATGAAACTTTGTACACAGATGCTCTGTAAGCTGAACTTTAATATACCAACGTCAAAAAGGTGGTGTCGGCCGTCAGAGGTCCTAACGTCTAAATTAAATGCACCGTTAGACGGGGCGTTCTCGTATAAAAAAGTCGCTCCTGAGACTAAACCAAAAACAAGTGCCCGCAATGAAACTTTGTACACAGATGCTCTGTAAGCTGAAACTTTAATATACCAACGTCAAATAGGTGGTGTCGGCCGTCAGAGGTCCTATCGTCAAAATTAAATTCACGGTTTAGACGGGCGTTCTCGTATAAAAGTCGCTCCTGAGACTAAACCAAACAAGTGCCCGCAATGAAACTTTGTACACAGATGCTCTGTAAGCTGAACTTTAATATACCAACGTCAAATAGGTGGTGTCGGCCGTCAGAGGTCCTATCGTCAAAATTAAATGCACGGTTAGACGGGCGTTCTCGTATAAAAGTCACTCCTGAGACTTAAACCAAAACAAGTGCCCGCAATGAAACTTTGTACACAGATGCTCTGTAAGCTGAACTTTAATATACCAACGTCAAAAAGGTGGTGTCGGCCGTCAGAGGTCCTATCGTCGAAATTAAATGCACCGTTAGACGGGGCGTTCTCGTATAAAAAGTCGCTCCTGAGACTAAACCAAACAAGTGCCCGCAATGAAACTTTGTACACAGATGCTCTGTAAGCTGAACTTTAATATACCAACGTACAAATAGGTGGTGTCGGCCGTCAGAGGTCCTATCGTCAAAATTAAATGCACGGTTAGACGGGCGTTCTAGTATAAAAGTCACTCCTGAGACTTAAACCAAACAAGTGCCCGCAATGAAACTTTGTACACAGATGCTCTATAAGCTGAACTTTAATATACCAACGTCAAATAGGTGGTGTCGGGCCGTCAGAGGTCCTATCGTCAAAATTAAATGCACCGTTAGACGGGGCGTTCTCGTATAAAAGTCACTCCTGAGACTTAACCAAACAAAGTGCCCGCAATGAAACTTTGTACACAGATGCTCTGTAAGCTGAACTTTAATATACCAACGTCAAATAGGTGGTGTCGGCCGTCAGAGGTCCTATCGTCAAAATTAAATGCACGGTTAGACGGGCGTTCTCGTATAAAAGTCACTCCTGAGACTTAAACCAAACAAGTGCCCGCAATGAAACTTTGTACACAGATGCTCTGTAAGCTGAACTTTAATATACCAACGTCAAAAAGGTGGTGTCGGCCGTCAGAGGTCCTAACGTCTAAATTAAATGCACCGTTAGAACGGGGCGTTCTCGTATAAATGTCGCTCCTGAGACTAAACCAAACAAGTGCCCGCAATGAAACTTTGTACACAGATGCTCTGTAAGCTGAAACTTTAATATACCAAACGTCCAAATAGGTGGTGTCGGCCGTCAGAGGTCCTATCGTCAAAATTAAATGCACGGTTAGACGGGCGTTCTCGTATAAAAGTCACTCCTGAGACTTAACCAAACAAGTGCCCGCAATGAAACTTTGTACACAGATGCTCTGTAAGCTGAACTTTTAATATACCAACGTCAAAAAGGTGGTGTCGGCCGTCAGAGGTCCTATCGTCGAAATTAAATGCACCGTTAGACGGGGCGTTCTCGTATAAAAGTCGCTCCTGAGACTAAACCAAACAAGTGCCCGCAATGAAACTTTGTACACAGATGCTCTGTAAGCTGAACTTTAATGTACCAACGTCAAATAGATGGTGTCGGCCGTCAGAGGTCCTATCGTCAAAATTAAATGCAACCGTTAGACGGGGCGTTCTCGTATAAAAGTCACTCCTGAGACTTAAACCAAACAAGTGCCCGCAATGAAACTTTGTACACAGATGCTCTGTAAGCTGAACTTTAATATACCAACGTCAAATAGGTGGTGTCGGCCGTCAGAGGTCCTATCGTCAAAATTAAATGCACGGTTAGACGGGCGTTCCTCGTATAAAAGTCACTCCTGAGACTAAACCAAACAAGTGCCCCGCAATGAAACTTTGTACACAGATGCTCTGTAAGCTGAACTTTAATATACCAACGTCAAAAAGGTGGTGTCGGCCGTCAGAGGTCCTAGCGTCAAAATTAAAATGCACCGTTAGACGGGGCGTTCTCGTATAAAAGTCGCTCCTGAGACTAAACCAAACAAGTGCCCGCAATGAAACTTTGTACACAGATGCTCTGTAAGCTGAACTCTTTAATATACCAACGTCAAATAGGTGGTGTCGGCCGTCAGAGGTCCTATCGTCAAAATTAAATGCACGGTTAGACGGGCGTTCTCGTATAAAAAGTCACTCCTGAGACTTAACCAAACAAGTGCCCGCAATTGGAACTTTGTACACAGATGCTCTGTAAGCTGAACTTTAATATACCAACGTCAAAAAGGTGGTGTCGGCCGTCAGAGGTCCTATCGTCGAAATTAAATGCACCGTTAGACGGGGCGTTCTCGTATAAAAGTCGCTCCTGAGACTAAAACCAAACAAGTGCCCGCAATGAAACTTTGTACACAGATGCTCTGTAAGCTGAACTTTAATGTACCAACGTTCAAATAGGTGGTGTCGGCCGTCAGAGGTCCTATCGTCAAAATTAAATGCACCGTTAGACGGGGGCGTTCTCGTATAAAAAGTCACTCCTGAGACTTTAACCAAACAAGTGCCCGCAATGAAACTTTGTACACAGATGCTCTGTAAGCTGAACTTTAATATACCAACGTCAAAAAGGTGGTGTCGGCCGTCAGAGGTCCTATCGTCAAAATTAAATGCACGGTTAGACGGGCGTTTCTCGTATAAAAGTCACTCCTGAGACTTAACCAAACAAGTGCCCGCAATGAAACTTTGTACACAGATGCTCTGTAAGCTGAACTTTAATATACCAACGTCAAAAAGGTGGTGTCCGGCCGTCAGAGGTCCTAATCGTCAAAATTAAATGCACGGTTTAGACGGGCGTTCTCGTATAAAAGTCACTCCTGAGACTTAACCAAACAAGTGCCCGCAATGAAACTTTGTACACAGATGCTCTGTAAGCTGAAACTTTAATATACCAACGTCAAAAATGTGTTCGTGTACCAACGAAATTGAAGTTGTTTGTGTTTTGTACTTATTAGTTATATAAGTAATACATTACCTTTTTATTAGACAATACTCGTACTTCTTTTCCATGTAGTCAGGAAATTTTAAAAAAATGAGAGCTATAACAAAAAGTAAAATTAATATGACACAAACCATGTTTTTTTTTTTTTTTTTTTTTTTTTTTTTTAAGTGGTGAAAAAAAAATGCATTGCTGCACGAACGCTTGGTCTTTACGTAACCAAGCGAACAAGTGTGGGGCTCTCCACCAGATAGTATTCTGATGGCATACCCACTAAAAAAAAAACACCACTTTCTTCTTTTTTCTTCTTCCTTCTCTAGACTCTGGAACTCAACGGTACAAACTTAAAAGATAATACCAACAAATATGTTATTACAATTTCTTAAAGCATATGCTATGTACGAGTTTTTTTAAATTTATATTACAAATACCCAACACCAACAAAATTTACTCTGCCATGCAACTATGGACCTATTTTAAACGGACATCAATAGCAGAAACTGTTACTGAAATGTCTATATACATGTATGATATATTATGGGAATGAATTTACAGGCCATGATTTAAGCAAAACAATTAAATTATTCGTGGATGGAAATATTTACGCTAACACATGTATGGAATAAGAAGGACCGTATGTATGTATTCACTGCGCTCTGTCAGTTATGACACAATTCCCATACAATAATAATGAAGAAAAAAATTACAGGCTGTAAAACATTTACAATTTCTAAAAAATTACTTTTTGTTATTAATGTTTTACTTCACCTGTAAAGAGTATTCTTATAAACAATCTAAATATACGTTTTAATCTAAATATCAATCTGAGGGACAATTGTATCCCTTTACCACTTCAGTAAATCATCTTGTCAGGAAGAGGAGAACATGTTGCTCACGACAGCGACACGTCCTTCGTGTGGTCATTACCATCGTCTAAGCAGGTTCTGGTTGTAGAAGGATTCTTTTCGAAAGAGATGAGGTGGTGGAAGTAGAGTATAGTATATTTTCGGGGTTAAGTATGGCGCATGAGGTAGTTAGTTGTAGGGTTAGGGTTCTTTATATAATAATTACAATTAATATAAAACTAATGGTAGCTACTAGTTTCACTACCAACAACTTCAGGAAACATCTCATTATTTTTGTGGGACCTAACAAACTTTTTCAAACAGTGGTTGTTGCAAGTTCTATTTGGATCTCTTCAATTCATTGGCTTCTGTCTATCAATATACTGGGCATAACGATATTGGCAGCTACTCAATCCTCCACCAAACCGTTAAGCACTTTTCTTTGCGTTGGGCGGGACCTAATATTTTTTGCTATACCGTGGTTGATGCTAATTCTATATACAAATTAATAAAATTGCTTTCTTTCCTTGGGCTTCTGTCTATCAATATACTGTGCAATAACGATATTGGCAGCTACTCAATCCTCCACCAAAACCGTTAAAGCACTTTTCTTTGCGTTGGGCGGGACCTAATATTTTTGCTATACCGTGGTTGATGCTAATTCTATATACAAATTAATAAAATTGCTTTCTTTCCTTGGCTTCTGTCTATCAATATTACTGTGCATAACGATATTGGCAGCTACTCAATCCACCACCAAACCGTTTAAGCACTTTTCTTTTGTACGAATACATACCATTTACCACTTCAAACGAATACATACCATTTACATTATCTGCCATTATTTACTAAGATAATTACATACACTTTTATAAAAATATTTAATAAAATATTTTAAAAATAAATATTTAATAAAATATTTTATACACTTGTATAAAATATTTCCAAATAATCACAGGATCTCACAAAAAATACAATCTTCACACGCCACAATACAAAAACCACCATAAAGGTTATTCAAATATTACTTCATGAACTTAATTGTTGATCAGCTGATATTTCCAAACCTTTGCAAAGAAAATATGACGATAAAAAGTGTTGAATAAATGATCAGCTGTTACTCACAACTAAACATTAGTTAATATTCTATGCAGATAAGAATATGCATTTTTGTGCGTCTGTTTTATTTTTTAAA
Source organism: Homalodisca vitripennis (assembly GCF_021130785.1). Taxonomy (NCBI): domain Eukaryota; kingdom Metazoa; phylum Arthropoda; class Insecta; order Hemiptera; family Cicadellidae; genus Homalodisca; species Homalodisca vitripennis. The sequence goes on from NC_060211.1 coordinate 80,459,680, forward strand.
TAAAGCTAAATTTCAATACCTATTATTAATTTTTTTCCTAAGTAATTCACATGAATCTTTTTCAGAATTAAATGTTCTACAAATCTGTTTAAGAAAAAAATGACCTTTATTTAACATTTATGGAAGTAATCTTACGTTATAACACAAAAAAATGTGTTATTTCTTTGCACCAATTCTTGTGTTTTACGTAAGATATCTCTGAAAGTATTGCATTTACAGCTCTGGGACGAATTTTAATAAATTTGTCAGATATAAAACATAAAAAACAATCGTATTTGTATCTTTGTAACTACCTTTTTACCATTTTTATACGGCCTGACTTCACCAAGGGTTCTGAAATCCGGGCGAAATCTTTCGCTAGGCGTAACTCGCTAACGAAGCGTTTCCGGGCATATGGTTATATGAACTTTTTTTACTTGTTTTTAGCTATAGAATAAGCTCCCGAGAGATTGCCGTTTAGTTTTGAATCACCCTGTATACTGTGATTTTATAAAAAGAGCGCTATTCAAATAATTAACAAATACATTTTGTACATTAAAATTCAGGATCTATGTACAAAAGTTTCATTGCGGGCATTTGTTTGGTTTAGTCTCAGAAGGATCTTTTATTTGGGGGGCAGCTCTTTTACTCTACGAATCGTTATCTCAACGACCCTATTTTTTATATTTGCAATATCAGTGTTGGGTCTTTTACACTACTAACCGTTTAGAATCGTATAGAAACTAAAAACACGTTTAAATTGGCATTAACATTAAATTTATGAGTAAAAAATAAACCTTTCCTCTACTCTTTGATGCCCAGTGGGAAACTGCCCTCAGTGTAGTTAAGATATCTGGAGTTGTTATATAATCTCCAGTAAATTACAGTAAGAACGTACGCGTGTTACGTTTTTGTATACAGAAAACAGATTTGTAGTTTTCCATTCGATTTTTAAGGAGATTCTAAATATACATTCTTATGCCAATAACGTGTATTTTGATATTTCCGCACTAAAATATTAAGTTCAACGATACAGTATGTTATCAAACGTATCTGACGCATATTATAATATAAAGCCAATATTGAGGTCATACTTTGTATTTTAAGCAGCAAACAATTTCCGAGGTTTGTGCGTTAAAACCACATGTTTTAGGTTTGCAATTTATGACTTATTAAACATAGTCAATATGAAATGAATGCTTCAATGGTATTACTATTTCTATGAGTTGATGTAATGGTACCGCCATTTAATTATATTATCAATTCTAAAAATATAGAACTTCTAGAAGGATTTTTTCTCTTAAGTCAATGCATCATTATCATGTTATTCATTCTATTTGTCTATTTTGAAAATTATAATGGTCATTTGTTAGTATTAAATTGATGTTTACCTCTGTTTAATGCATACGAGCTTTAATATTAAAAACTTTATAATACGTTTTCTTTCTCCAATAAGCGAGTCCCTGGCGTCATATATGGTATATTGTTACGTAGAATGTTTGGCGTGATTAGCCTACTATTCCATGTAATCGATTTGTTAATTTCATGTATAAGTTGTACAAAGATGTTTGTTAGCATTGCATGATTTTTACAGTTCAAATTAAATCAACGTTCAAATAATGGAATGGAACAAATATTTTAACTACAACAGAATTAAACAGTGAGGTAGTCTCAGGTAAAGGCTCGGGTGAGGTGGTTCCTTCCTCGAAATGGTGTCATTACCAGACAATAGGTTTTATGGCAACCGGTCTCGAGTTTGCGTGTCCCTTCTGAATGTTGTCTAAGGAAAATTACGTGTAAGGGTTATAAAACTATTCTCAGAAAATTCCGTGAGGGGTATTGGGTAAAGAGATAAGTCTACACAATAGCTTTTCTTCCATATTATAACATCTGCTCATACCTACCAGGTGTCAGCAATAACATAAAATTTCTCAAGCCTCAACCACATCTGACTCTGAAAAATTAGAAAAAAATCAGGGAAACCCTAATGTCCTAAATTACACGACATTTAAATACAATACAACCATGCGATATAATAACTCTAAAATAAGATTCACATACCCTGAATAAATTCAGTGATTACAAAAAACAATAGTTCAAAACTTTACAATAGTAAAATAATTGGTGACACATTTAAAAATAAATTGTTGCAGATAAAAACAGAAGTAAACAGAATAAAAATAATAAATGAAATATAAAATAAATTGTTTTTTTGAAATATATGTGAGGTTAGAAAAAAATATATTGTTAATTAGCCTACAAATTTTACTTATTATTTTCATGGATATAAAAGGACAACGTCATTTAAAAAAGTGCGCAAAAGAGAAGCAGTAATATTTATGTTATAACTTCTAAAATACTTCCGCATGCTAGAATTTCAAGCTATCACTTTTTATAATGCTTTTAATTTTTCATGTTTTAAAAATAATGAAACTTTGGAGTACCAAATTCCATACGACGTTTGAACATTTTGCAGTATATATACTAATCTAGTTTATATAACCTTGATACTTGAAAATCTAATACTTTTATACGAGAAACATCTGTCTAACGGTGCATTTAATTTAGACGATAGACCTCTGACGGCCGACACCACCTATTTGACGTTGGTATATTAAAGTTCAGCTTACAGAGCATCTGTGTACAAAGTTTCATTGCGGGCACTTGTTTTGGTTAAGTCTCAGGAGTGACTTTTATACGAGAACGCCCGTCTAACCGTGAATTTAATTTTGACGATAGGACCTCTGACGGCCGACACCACCTATTTGACGTTGGTATATTAAAGTTCAGCTTACAGAGCATCTGTGTACAAAGTTTCATTGCGGGCACTTGTTTGGTTTAGTCTCAGGAGCGACTTTTATACGAGAACGCCCCGTCTAACGGTGCATTTAATTTAGACGTTAGGACCTCTGACGGCCGACACCACCTTTTTGACGTTGGTATATTAAAGTTCAGCTTACAGAGCATCTGTGTACAAAGTTTCATTGCGGGCACTTGTTTGGTTAAGTCTCAGGAAGTGACTTTTATACGAGAACGCCCCGTCTAACGGTGCATTTAATTTTGACGATAGGACCTCTGACGGCCGACACCACCTATTTGACGTTGGTACATTAAAGTTCAGCTTACAGAGCATCTGTGTACAAAGTTTCATTGCGGGCACTTGTTTGGTTTAGTCTCAGGAGTGACTTTTATACGAGAACGCCCGTCTAACCGTGCATTTAATTTTGACGATAGGACCTCTGACGGCCGACACACCACCTATTTGACGTTGGTATATTAAAGTTCAGCTTACAGAGCATCTGTGTACAAAGTTTCATTGCGGGCACTTGTTTTGGTTAAGTCTCAGGAGTGACTTTTATACGAGAACGCCCCGTCTAACGGTGCATTTAATTTTGACGATAGGACCTCTGACGGCCGACACCATCTATTTGACGTTTGGTACATTAAAGTTCAGCTTACAGAGCATCTGTGTACAAAGTTTCATTGCGGGCACTTGTTTGGTTAAGTCTCAGGAGTGACTTTTATACGAGAACGCCCGTCTAACCGTGCATTTAATTTTGACGATAGGACCTCTGACGGCCGACACCACCTATTTGACGTTGGTATATTAAAGTTCAGCTTACAGAGCATCTGTGTACAAAGTTTCATTGCGGGCACTTGTTTGGTTAAGTTTCAGGAGTGACTTTTATACGAGAACGCCCGTCTAACCGTGCATTTAATTTTGACGATAGGACCTCTGACGGCCGACACCACCTATTTGACGTTGGTATATTAAAGTTCAGCTTACAGAGCATCTGTGTACAAAGTTTCATTGCGGGCACTTGTTTGGGTTTAGTCTCAGGAGCGACTTTTATACGAGAACGCCCCGTCTAACGGTGCATTTAATTTCGACGATAGGGACCTCTGACGGCCGACACCACCTTTTTGACGTTGGTATTTAAAGTTTAGCTTACAGAGCATCTGTGTACAAAGTTTCATTGCGGGCACTTGTTTGGTTTAGTCTCAGGAGTGACTTTTATACGAGAAAACGCCCGTCTAACCGTGCATTTAATTTTGACGATAGGACCTCTGACGGTCGACACCAACCTATTTGACGTTGGTACATTAAAGTTCAGCTTTACAGAGCATCTGTGTACAAAGTTTTCATTGCGGGCACTTGTTTGGTTTAGTCTCAGGAGCGACTTTTTTATACGAGAAACGCCCCGTCTAACGGTGCATTTAATTTAGACGATAGGACCTCTGACGGCCGACACCACCTTTTTGACGTTGGTATATTAAAGTTCAGCTTACAGAGCATCTGTGTACAAAGTTTCATTGCGGGCACTTGTTTGGTTTAGTCTCAGGAGTGACTTTTATACGAGAACGCCCGTCTAACCGTGCATTTAATTTTGACGATAGGACCTCTGACGGCCGACACCACCTATTTGACGTTGGTATATTAAAGTTCAGCTTACAGAGCATCTGTGTACAAAGTTTCATTGCGGGCACTTGTTTTGGTTAAGTCTCAGGAGTGACTTTTATACGAGAACGCCCCGTCTAACGGTGCATTTAATTTTGACGATAGGACCTCTGACGGCCGACAACCACCTATTTGACGTTGGTACATTAAAGTTCAGCTTACAGAGCATCTGTGTACAAAGTTTCATTGCGGGGCACTTGTTTGGTTTAGTCTCAGGAGCGACTTTTATACGAGAACGGCCCGTCTAACGGTGCATTTAATTTCGACGATTAGGACCTCTGACGGCGACACCACCTTTTTGACGTTGGTATATTAAAGTTCAGCTTACAGAGCATCTGTGTACAAAGTTTTCCATTGCGGGCACTTGTTTGGTTAAGTCTCAGGAGTGACTTTTATAACGAGAACGCCCGTCTAACCGTGCATTTAATTTTGACGATAGGACCTCTGACGGCCGACACCACCTATTTGACGTTGGTATATTAAAGTTCAGCTTACAGAGCATCTGTGTACAAAGTTTCATTGCGGGCACTTGTTTGGTTTAGTCTCAGGAGCGACTTTTATACGAGAACGCCCCGTCTAACGGTGCATTTAATTTTGACGATAGGACCTCTGACGGCCGACACCACCTTTTTGACGTTGGTATATTAAAGTTCAGCTTACAGAGCATCTGTGTACAAAGTTTCATTGCGGGCACTTGTTTGGTTTAGTCTCAGGAGTGACTTTTATACGAGAACGCCCGTCTAACCGTGCATTTAATTTTGACGATAGGACCTCTGACGGCCGACACCACCTATTTGACGTTGGTATATATTAAAGTTCAGCTTACAGAGCATCTGTGTACAAAGTTTCATTGCGGGCACTTGTTTGGTTAAGTCCTCAGGAGTGACTTTTATACGAGAACGCCCCGTCTAACGGTGCATTTAATTTTGACGATAGGACCTCTGACGGCCGACACCATCTATTTGACGTTGGTACATTAAAGTTCAGCTTACAGAGCATCTGTGTACAAAGTTTCATTGCGGGCACTTGTTTGGTTTAGTCTCAGGAGCGACTTTTATAGAGAACGCCCCGTCTAACGGTGCATTTAATTTCGACGATAGGACCTCTGACGGCCGACACCACCTTTTTGACGTTGGTATATTAAAGTTCAGCTTACAGAGCATCTGTTGTACAAAGTTTCATTGCGGGCACTTGTTTGGTTAAGTCTCAGGAGTGACTTTTATACGAGAACGCCCGTCTAACCGTGCATTTAATTTTGACGATAGGACCTGACGGCCGACACCACCTTTTTGACGTTGGTATATTAAAGTTCAGCTTACAGAGCATCTGTGTACAAAGTTTCATTGCGGGCACTTGTTTGGTTTTAGTCTCAGGAGCGACTTTTATACGAGAAACGCCCCGTCTAACGGTGCATTTAATTTAGACGATAGGACCTCTGACGGCCGACACCACCTTTTTGACGTTGGTATATTAAAGTTCAGCTTACAGAGCATCTGTGTACAAAGTTCATTGCGGGCACTTGTTTGGTTAAGTCTCAGGAGCGACTTTTATACGAGAACGCCCCGTCTAACGGTGCATTTAATTTAGACGATAGGACCTCTGACGGCCGACACCACCTTTTTGACGTTGGTATATTAAAGTTCAGCTTACAGAGCATCTGTGTACAAAGTTCCATTGCGGGCACTTGTTTGGTTAAGTCTCAGGAGTGGCATTTATTAGAGGACGTCCATTTTACGATACATTCCTACGGTTTTACTTAGGTATTATATTTGGGATTTTTATTCATGACACATTTAATGGGAAACCTTTGTGGAAAGTAATAAATAGAAAAAACTGTGTTGATTTTGTGAAAGATCGTTTTTATAATTAGTATTATACTATTTATCTCAGTTTTTGAATTTTTGTTAACGCCTTCAGATTGATGACTGCAACATTGATGCACTGGACGATAAAGTGACGCTAACTTCACGGTGGTCTTGAATGGTGCTAAGCCAAATCCCATAGAGTGGGGTTCACCATAATCAAACTCAATGTTACCTATATAAAAATAAAATTTCTTATTAATGTTAAAAAATGTGTGGATACGTGTATGTAGCATTTTATATTTTCTGCAGTATAATTAAGTTTTCCATTCCTGGAAAAAATTAATACAATTTGTATTTTAGCTACAAATTATTTGATTTATGGCCAATTAAATAAATCCTCATAAATCAGCTAAAATAGGCTTGCCGGTTTAGAGAAGCCAACAGATAGTTTAGGGTTAGTGGACTATAATTTGTTTTTAACATACAATCAAATAAATTAGGGCCTTTAAAAATTCTTTTTACCAATAACATAATTAACTGCTAAGGCTAAAATAATTAATAATTGGATTTAGTAATTTTATAAGTCTAAAACTCTGGGGATATTTATAAACAAACATAATATATACATGTCTACACTTACATAATTTATCAAAATTTTAATCAAGGTTTCTACCATAGTTCTAATCTAAAATTTGACATGAAATAAAAATTAAAACTTATGATCTAAAAACCTTTACATTGGATGACTGTGCTATTTGGTAGATTTGGCATGTATTTGGTAGATTATATATAGTGATATTGATTTATAATAATTTACTGATTATAAATTAAGTTTTTACATAGATTTTTTATTTTAAAATCAAAATCACAAATATTAAAAACACAATATGTAAAAATCTAGTTTGATATCCATGAACTATTCTCATGTACAAAGTTTGCTCGAAATTTGTTTGGTTACTGTCAGTTTTTAATATACATTCTTTTATGGACATATTTTCGTAAATATGTCTATCTTTACGAACGTAATGTGTGTAATTTTTAATGAATTTGGAGTGTTAAACGAATATTTTCACTACAGTTCTAAATACATGTATCACCATAAAAACTTTCACCTATACTAACAATGATGAAGAAAGTAAACGTGGGGTCCAGTTGATACAATAGTACACGATTGGTAATAATAATACGCAATCCCAGGTCACATTGAGGCTTTGAAAAATATCATTTCTAAAGAACTAAAGTTTCTAGTGAACTTCATTCAAGTATTTGATTTAGATAAAGTTTGTCTGTATGTATATGTAGTGTGTTTACAAAGTCACGTCACACTTTTCAATAACTTTATTTACAAAAATATACAGTACTATTATAGCCTATCGGCGAACTTCGTACTGTACCGGCTAACGATCAGTTAATGTTGTGTTATCTTCTAGCTAAACTTTACTTAGGATTTTCTACCAACGTTACAAAACGAATACTAAAAATTATTTTTAGAAAACACCCATTATATTTTTTAGTTTCAGCTAGAAAATGACGTGATTATGGTGTTTCGTCACGAAGCAATGAATACAATGGCTCAAGTGGCGGCGTCAGTTATGGTAATTTCACTTTGTCACAACAGCACAATCCTGGCTTTTCTCCAGTAAACTTCTATGCGTCGCACTGCTCGCAGACAACGTCCATTGGGCCAATGCGTACGGAAGGATGCGAGCATTGGTTGATAGTGCCATTGTATGGCCAAACGCTGCTCGATTCAAATCAACACTTGAAGCATTTATTCTTGCGTCTCAAGGTTATCTCGTTGTTGATCTGTGCGATTTGCTCCAACGTAGTCGTTACTCGGGCTGCCTCTCTTTGGTCTTGTATGTTAAGAGGCACGAAGTCTTCTTACTATGGCACAGGCCATACTAGCTCGGGGCGGCGCTCGTCTCGTGCAATTTCTCGTTCTTTGATGGATTGATTCACAAAGTTCCGGACCCTAATTAATTGCATTACTGCTTTGGCGGGAAACATAAGTTCCTTTAGGTCATCGCATTGTTAATAATAATACTCCCAAAAAATAAACACATTATATGCTTATATGCCGTTATATGCTATTATTCCAAGCAAATTACACACACACTTTCAGGTGTTGATATTTCACAGGTGTTGTCATTTGGTCTCTATATTTTTGTTCATTTTCTATTTACGGTACCTGATTTTTTCAGTGAACTTTTACGAAACTGTAATAGTTATTCTGCTTTTTTGGAGTGGAACTGAATCCAGTAAATCAGAGACCATTTATAATCGGTATAGCCATTCTTTAATTATAAATGGTGTAACTAACCGGACTTTGGAGCTTGTATTTGCTACTTGTTAACTTATTTACATTCAAACACATAAACCAATATTTAAAACTTTTATTTTTGTGAGGCCTTTTGGTAGCAAGGCTATCTTCGTCAGACACATCACACAAGTGATGTCAGACTTTTGTAACGTGTCTGACGAAGATAGCCTTGCTATCGAAAGGCCTCACAAAAATAAAAGTTTTAAATATTGGTGTCTGAATTTAAATTAGTTAACCGGACTTTGTTTTGTGTTTATAGTTTGTTAGTACTTTACATTGCCTTCTAATTATTGGACACGGCAGAATTATTTAATCTAAGAGAAGTCTGTAAAGTTAGAAGAAAATCTTAAGAGCATTTTATTTAACAGACATGTTAAGATATTCATTCAACATGTTGAATTAATATCAACTTATATTTCAAACCTGATTTTTCATTCTTGATATTGTTATTTTACTTGTACATTACAGTAATATTATGTTTTTAGGTAACTATCTAAAAGATATTAAAGACTATTCCAACAGTAGTCTCACGAATTATGCACTATTTCTGTGGGAGTTGGGTCTGATGCTCAGTGAAGAAGTGTTAAAAACTCCTGCAATCCAGGAACTGATTAAATCTGACGAATCTTATGATTTAATTATTGATAATTCCATAATATATTTCGAACCTATTGCCGGGTTCCGTCACAAGTTCAACTGCCCTTCCATCAACCTCTTTCCAAATTCCCCTAATCAAATCTTTAGCGAAATAACCGGGAATCCACTCCCTTATGCTTACATCCCCTATCACAATTTGCCGTACAACAGCAATATGAGCTTCTGGCAACGGGCCACAAATACTTACATCGGTCTTCTCACCGATCTCGGGAACAGACTGTACTACCTGCCCCGTCAAGATGTGATTATGCGTAACTATTTCAACAACCTGAACATGCCACATATCACAAGTCTTCTGGCGAGTGCACATGTCTCCCTGTTGGACACTCATTTACTGCTAGACTACCCTAGACCGTACCTGACAGGGACCGTTCTTGTCGGTGGCATGCTCACACCAAAGACCAACAGTCTTCCTCAGGTAATTGATATTGAAGACAACATCACCAAGTAAACTATTCTGTCCACGATTAAAATAATTGTTTAATCAATTATATTCTTCAACAGGAGTTAAAACAATGGTTGGACAAGGCAGATGAAGGTTTTATTTACTTCAGTCTCGGCTCAGTCATGAGGTTCGGGACGTTGTCCTCTAGTCAAAGATCAGCCATCTTGGACACATTCGGCAAACTGAAACTACCTGTCCTCCTCAAGTGGGAAGGTGATAACAAAGACGAGCTTCCTACAAATGTAAGAGCAGAGACATGGGTGTCTCAGGCTGACATTTTAGGTAATGAAACATACTTTATACTAGGTAATATACAGTTTCTTAAAATTTTATTTTCAATAAATAAAGTTATATCACACATTGTATATCACAAAATAATAATAGAATTAATTGAACTATACATAGTATAAGTCAAACTAGACACCTTCATTGTGACCAAGATGTGTACTAACTTGAGAACAGTCTGTATAGTAACTAGATACGTGTTACAGTCAGAGCCGTACTCATGCAGTTACGGTGGGCCCCGGAAAACATATTTTCCAGGGCCCCGTCATGTCCCACCACCGCGCCCCGTCACACCGCTTCACCACACCCTTCCGCCCTGCCGTTATCTCATTGGCAACATCTTATTATTTTTTATGTTAGTATGATTCAATATATGTCCAATAAATACGGAAAAATATTATTAATCTACACCATTTTAAGCATTGTTTAATGAAATTAGTGAACTCTAAAATTGTATAATAATTAGTCTATCAGTTGTCTTAAAATTTAAATTATTTTTAGATGTTATTGATTGTGAGACAAATCTTTAAAAGACGTACTTATTTAATTTTATTTGTATCCTCAACTGAAGATAATTCGTCTTTTTATCGACTTGTCAGTTATAATTCATCGGATTAGACCGTGCGCAAGGGTTGAGGCGTTTGTTGTTTGATCGCAGAAACTATTACTAACTTTTCCTCTTAAATGCATAATATAAATAAACACGATCGCAATTGTCAAATCAAAAGTAAGATTATTATTTTAAAAGTACATAATAGTTATAGTTTCTTTGAACTTGTAATAAACGATACTACAAATTTAGCCCATAATAGCGTTACAGTTATTAGATTGAGCTATTTCGTTTGTCGACACAGTCCCTTAAAATAGACGTGTGGCGGGGCCCCGGTAAAAATTGTTGGAAAAACCGGCTTGAGTACGAGCCTGGTCACAGTTTAAACTACGATGCTCTTTGGCTATATGAGAGGTATATGTTTTAATACCTCTACTGGATCTCCAGAAGTATCGATTTGAGGACAATCGGGGTAGTAGATTTTAACCATTTCCATTGCATATTCTGGAGCTCTCGGAATAAAATAAGGCACAAAACTAATAGAAATGATAAACAATGACTTATGTTGTATTTTTTGTAGTTATGATTCGTGTAACTGCACCTGGATATTACGGTTATATGTGCATTGTATCCATTTTTTTTGTACCCATGGTATTTTTTTTAACAGAGTCCAGAACGTAAGCCTGATTTTCTTTTAATCATATCACCATATAAACGGTTTCTTATTCCCACTCTTACTCATTCATCACTACATACAGTGTATTATTGTGTTAATTATTCGTGTTACATTTTAAAATGAGGCAATCAACTTTATTGCTGTGAAACCAAGTTGGAGTCTATGTATTGTCCATAATACTAAACTGTCAAATACTTACCTTATAAAAGAGAATAAAGTGAAAATATTCATTGCGTGACATGAGGTTAGTTTCTTAAAAATTAATAATTGTTGCCATCTCCCAGAACTATTAATTTATACTGTGTTCAGTATTCTCCGACCTCAAATATATTATTTAATGTTGTGCAATGCAACGCGGGGACCCACTTGATTTGTGTGGCACGTGTTAGATTTAAGTGTGCATTACAGTTTTTTTCCTAGAGACCAAGCGTTCTATTAATGAAATGGATTCTAGCGTATCCGCTAAGAAGTGCTAAACTCCGGCGAACTCCATTTTGCTCCGCCAAACAACAGTGGCCTAGGCTATCAGCGCCGAGACTTCATCACTAACACTGTTGTCACTAACCACGTTACGCAAGCCAAAATCCCGCCATCTATATTCCGCAGTCTACATCGATAACATTAAGAGACAGCATTCCCACTCTGGAGTGCTTTGTAACATGACCAAATGAGACTTCTAAGCTCGCTGCCTAAACAGTACGGTGGTATCAAGTTAAAACTAAAAGAGTTGTAAACTGCAGGCTTATTCAAATCTATGCATGTACAGAGGCGTTCCTTCGTTACCAAGGGTGGGACGAAGGGAACAACTTCATAGACGTGACGAAGAAACGCACGCTAGCAGCCACGGAACCCGGCTAGCTGTGGAGCCAGGTCTGTGGAGCCTCGCACATGGGCTGAAGCTATACGATGCCAACAAGCTGGTCGCTGACACAGAGCTGACACAGGTCACTCCAGCCTTTTCGTGGATCAATTCGATCACGCACAGACCTCAAGATTTTGTTTCACCAGCGAATCAATTCAGAGAGAACTCTGCACAGATTGCTCAGAATAACCTTCACTGCGACACCAAGGGCACGACGGAGATGTTATCCCAAACCATCGGAAGAGATGCACGTAATTCACCCACCAAGAACTCTGGAAATGTAGAGAAAGGCCATTCTGAAGTCTACTTAATCATCGGGGTCAGAAAGGTAGTGAAGTAGCTATCATGCTCTGCGGCATTGTGGAGCAGCACACTGGACGCTCTTATCATGCTGCAACACCATGCCGCGTTAGGGGTCGACGCCTGCTCCAACTATGTGGTATACCGCACATATCGTCAGCTTCAACAAGACCGGAATAACAGAGTTCTCGTACACCGGTGTGTGCCGCACAGGCACATCCCTCGCTCAGGCTGGGATGCAGGAAGTTTATCACAATCAGCGGGCGACCCACCAACAGTATGCAGGGCTATTGGTAAACATTAAGTTTTATCTACCTACGTTCATAGTTACCACATATAATTAAACCATTTATGAATTAATGGTAACTCTCTTTATGCAATTTGATACACTTCATTTCAGTTCCTACCTTTCAATATTATTGCCGTGTGATCTGCAAATACTGTACACATACAACTAGGTTGATTATTATTTGGTACTACTTGTTTTCCATTGCACAAATAACGCACCTTACACCAGTTCAAGGCCACACCCCTTACACCAACATATTCTGATTTTGAAAATAGGATTTGCCTCTCAATTCAGTCAAATGCTTTCGCCAAGTAAATCAAAGTAACTAAAACGTTTTCATTAGCATTTATTAACTCCACTATCACTTTTTTAGCAAGAAAAGAGCGTCTATCGTGATGGAGACGGGATTCAGATGAAACTCGGGCCCGACTCTGTCCGCGGAAAAAACTCCAACAGATGCGTTATTCTTCATGCGGTCAGTATATATATATATATATATATATATATATATATATATATATTATATATATATATATTTGTTAATCATGAGAGTTTATGTCGCAACAACTCGAAATCTTGGAACCATGGCTAAAAAAATGGAGAATAAACCTGAACACTGCCAAATGTGAACCTATTTGCTTCACTAGGAAGAAGTGTCGACAAGTTCTTCTTCATGATAACTTTCTCCTCAGGGCAAAAGGAATAGGCCAAAAACTAAAACTAAATACTTCATAATAGTGTTAAATCGTACCCTAACCATCACCAATCGCCCACATCAACCTGGGGAAAGCCTGCCACAATTCGTCCTTACTTACACCGCACTTTTCTGGTAACCTAAATCTTCAACAACCAGAAAAAGGCTAGAAAGCTTTCAAAACTCCACACTGTGTTTCTTTACTGGATCGCCTTGGTACATTAGGAACACTCCGTACCAAGGGTCTACCATAGATTCTCAACTACGTCATGAACCAAGCTGGCTCTATTTAGCGGCTAAACAGTCTGAGTGGGACCAAATCAAAGAGTGGGTTTCTCAGCAGTGTGCCCCATTCTAGAAACTTCAGAGACTTAGGGCCTTTGTTGTGTGACCCTCTCTAGGCAACATCACTACCCGAACGCCACTCAAACAACAACCCCACGCCCACCTCACCTAATTACATTCTTCATTAAACTCCTCCCTCCAAGCAAATCTGCTGTGTTTTATTTATATATTGAATTACAAAATATAAAAACAGGTTGAAGATTCATAATTTAAAAAATCCAAACAAAGTGAATGCTCCTACAATCTATCGGGATATTCGTCAACTACGTAGATGCTCGCCAATAACAGTACAGGTAAAATAGTTACCTCAGTACAGTTTCAACAGAGGATAGTACAGGAATTTCACAATGTCATGACATCTGACAAAAGAGGAAAGGGTTAAATTATAATCCCTCTCTAGCTTTAGTATATGTTGTTAACACCTTCACTGCATCACCTTAAAGACATGTATCGACTCAAGGACAGCCAGGATAGTAGTAGCTAGATCCACCTGATGCAATCAATGTGAGTACCACTTAGGTTTTATAAAAATATTCAAACTTAATCAGTGGATTATTCTGGTTAAATGGCAAAAACTTGAGAACAGTAACTGATCTCATATGGTAACAAAGCATTAAAATATGCCAATACACTATCACTTTAAATGTGCTTTAATATCACTTTAAATTGCAAACTTATATTACAATGTACTAAAGCTAGAGAGTTATCAACGTAGTTGAACCCATTGATTGTGGTGGGTGTATCTAGTTATACTACCACAATATTAGCATTAGTAGTCAGACATAAGAGAAATATTTATGAAGGTTAATATTAGTGAAGTATTCTATGAAAGCACATACTTCTACAATCATTTGGATTTTTAAAGCTTATTGCTTTTTATGAATACAATCACATTTTTAAACTGGTACTGTGAGCAGCACATCGTAACTGCCACCTGTTTGTGACACACGGAGGACTTCATAGCCTGCTGGAGTCTCTTCATTACGGAGTGCCTGTAGTTGGTCTTCCCATCTTCGGAGACCAACTCCACAACTTGGTTAATCTTCAGGAGCGTGGAGTTGCCACATACTTACCTCTTGATCAACTCCAGATGTCCACATTCACAACAGCCATCCTACTAATGCTTAATAATGAAAAGTAAGCCAATTCTCACAACTAATGCTCATTTAGGTCACATAATGATTGAAAATTACTAAAGTATTGTGATATTTATTATTTGACACTTAATTTATTGTTCCATGTTAAAACCTAAGTTGTTCATCTTAATATATTGTAAATAAGTTTTTTTTGGTTTAATTTCTTTGTTTTTGCTGTCAGATAAATGCAGATTTATTTTATTATTAAATATACTTTAACTACACAGAAATAAACCAAACAACCATATACAACTGTGGTTATAATATAATAATAATAATAATATAAAAATATAATACAAATTTAAATTTCAAATAGTTTATGGCAATATCGGTAAGCAGAATTTGTTGTGTATCACAAACAGCTGATTATAACATGTAAGACTAAAGTAATTAATAAACCATAAGATAAGTCAATTTTATACTGGAATCAATTTGAGTTATTTAATTGCAATAATCACTAAAGAAATTTAAAATTTATTGGCGATATTAAAGAACATTAAGGTAAAACTTATTAGTTTGAGTTGGAGGTTGAAAGGCTCACGACTTCCTGTCTGTTGACCCGGCAGCTGTAGCAGATCGCTTTCCTTCTTCTTGCTCGATTGGTTAAAGAGGAAAGGTTAGTGCTGGGAGAAGAATTGAATACGGTGTATTAAAAAACACCCTTGTATCGAATATGTAATCAACAAGTCTAGACTTGCCTTACTTCCTTCCTGCAATCTATTGTTTCTTGGTTATTTTAAACTGTCCATGCCAAAAAGGTTGGTTTTTTTGTTCCTCTTACAAATACGTCATACCCGTGATTTGTTAACTTCAGAAAAGTACATTTTTACCTGATATTTCAGTCCCCACTCAAAGATTCTTTTCTATTGCAGGTCTTGTCATCAATAATCATAGAAATAGAATGAAGCCAAATATATAATCCGGTTGAACATATATATATATATATATATATTTCTTGTGTTTGTGTGTATGTGACTGAACTCCTCCTAAACAACTGGACCGATTTTGATGAAATTTTTTGTGTGTTGAAGGGGATTTGAGATGGTTTAGAACAATTGTGGGTTAAATTTTTACTATAAATTGTTGTTGATATTGGTTAATATATTAGTCATAAATATATCTAGAGCACTTGACTATGTTCAACCGGAGACCATTGTTGTCTCACCATGTGCAAATGCTTGTAAGGTCATGGTTAATTTTGGCAACAGACTCTTCAGTAAAGTTAAGTTCATAAGACAAGTCATCAGTATACAAATGAGTTGTACAACTTTTCATAAAACTGGAGAACTCAGAAGTATACAGGTTGAACAGCAAAGGTCCAAGGAAACTATCCTGAGGTACACCCTTCGTTTCCTCAGAGGGGCAGATATCTCACTCCTTAGTCTTGTGATCTGTGTTCTATTCTTTTAATACAATCTTACCCATTCGATTGTATTCGCTTGTATTTTCACTAAAACCATAGAAGTGCATCTTAGCCATCAGCATTGAATAATCAATAGAGGCAAATGTTTGTGAAAAGTCTAACATTACTAGTGTACTGAACTTTCCTTTATCTTTTGCATCAAATAGATCACTGAATAAATTTACCAAGGCAGTACAGGTGCTGAGGCCTTTTCGACAACATGATGTTGAAGCAAAATGTTCTCTTCCTTCAACACATTTTGTTTTTGGGAAGTGGCATTTTTTTAAACTGTTTAAAGCTGCAAGTAATATCAAGATGAGTGTTAATTTATGGATGTGTAATAGACCCCAATGCATATGGATTTATGGCTTTTATCAACTAAATTGATATTTGATCACTGCATACTGTTCTAGATTTAGTCATTTATTGCTGGTTTTACATCTTCTTTTGTTACAGCTGAAAAATAGAACATATTTATTGAACAGCTCTTTTGGTATCATTGAAAAAAGTATAGCAGCTTGACTAGCTTTGTTATGACTTCACATTTAAAAAATGTATTTATTGATCATGTTTATATTCAAATGATGTGGAAAAATATTATTTGCTTTGTCATTATCAATATTGCACTACTTCAAGCTGTGATCCAAAAATCTTTTAATCTTTACTAGAAGGCAGTTTTTCATTTAAAAAATGTTCCTTGTCCTCCTCACATTATAGTTAAGCTCATTTCGTATTTTCTTCTTCTCCCAATAGTACTTATTACCCTTATTAATAAATTGGCCATCTTGGTTGAATGATTGTACTAGAATGTTAATTATTTTATTGACATCCATATTAAAACACATTATTTATTATTTTGGAAATGGATGACTTGAAGTTCAAACCTGAAACCATTTGTTACATTACTTTAGATAACTTATTTGTTAATATGTAATAATGTCTTACCCAAACCAGAATTCCAACTCGGATCTCTGCCGTGATGAGCTGGGATGGTTAACTACTCAACTACTAGGGATGGCATCTATGTGTAGTAGATAAAGTAAAACTGTTTAGTGGACAAGGATTCTTAGAAACATTGGGACATCAGAATTTACTTAAAATAATAGTACAAGCAAAAGGAGAAAAATAAATAATAATGTCAAAAGAATTTAGAAGTAAATTTTAAAGTAATAAACTGTATACATAATTATTTAATATAACAATTTAATATTCGTTAATAATTATGTTCAGAGCAAAAGAAAACGCAAAAAGATTGTCAGTCATAGTTCAAGACCATCCAATGGCACCATTGCAGACTGCAGTCTACTGGGTTGAGTATGTCCTCCATCACAAAGGAGCTCACCATCTCAGGAGTGCAGTCACTGACCTCTATTGGTACCAACTATACTTATTAGATATAATTCTTTTTGTTCTGGTACTAATTGTTGTTATATTCATGGTTGTAAAATACACTCTCAAACTGATGTTCAATTTAATTGCTTTCAAAAGGAAAGTAGATTAATAATGGGTTTATAGAATCGTAATACATTTTTTTAACGAGTAACAAAATACAGTGTTAAATGTGTCCTCTTTTCAACTAATTTGGCTATTTCAAGAATAAGAAAAAAACATCCAACTAAAAGAATGAATACAAATTATTTTACATTATAAATTAAGTAGATTATTCTAAAAATGTTTGCTCTGAAAATCTTATTGTAAGTTCAAAGAAAAATGTGTTTAATTTTTTGACATTGGTCTAGTCATTGTAAAAGCTTTCCTGCTGTAAACTGGTTACACATGTATTAATTTTCCTCATTTCCCACGTAATGTGGCAACTGGTTGTTAAACAAGACGCATTTGTTTTATTGAACCAGATGTCAACTATGTAGAAAAACAAGAAGTATAAAAGTAAATTAAGAATAGCTAAATAATTATAATTTTATTGATTGAGATAAAGTTTGGGTTTACAAAAAGCAAGACCATTCTCCAAATTAACCAACAGAATACTGTACGTCTATGATTCCTTGTAATTAACAACAAGACACAAGTAGACCACACCAAGTGTCGTATCAGACTTCTCTGAGTTTGCATGCAGAACTTTAAGTCTATAGCTACATATGTCATTATTTAAAATTTAAAAATGTCACATGATTGTGTGAGTATTTAGTTTATTTACAAATTTATTAATTCTACAATTTCCATGTTGCCATCATGATTACCCATAATACAATGTAAAATTTTTATTACTAATCAACCAATTAGAGAGTAGCAAATACTCTCATAGTTTCAATGTTATTAGCATTAGACTATGAATAATATTAGCATGAAAACACTAAAAATCTCACTAAATAACAAAGTACCTATAGCATATCAATAAGAAAAGTTTCAAAACTGTTGGACAGTAATTATTGAACAAAGAAATATCACATATAATAAACCAATAATAGGTAAAACAGAGTGACAAATCTTGGTTGGACTCCCAGAAAAGATGCTTCTGAATCATGGGAGGATCAACAATTTTGACTATAGTATGTAACAACTAGTAGTAACTATAGTATGTAGTAACTAAGATAGTACCATAAATTACAATTCAGATAGTTAATTGGTATAATACTAATGTTATTTCATTAACAATAACTGTATCCAAAACTCTAAAATATGACTATGGACCTTTTCTCTTTGTTCATTTGAGATTCTATACCCTTCTCAATATTACATAATCAAATACATAATCAATATATTTGATGACAGAAACACTTAAATTTTAGATAGGTACTACAGTATAACAATATTAATACATTTTTTTAATGTTCAATAAAGATATATTGGAATGATTCATTGTACTATAACACTCTACTCTTTTATTTTCCTGTGATTGGATTGTATGATGTGTGCTGATTCCCTTGTCTGTGGATTGATTAATTATAATAATTTCTTAAATTCGAAGTGTGATTACGTTAGTGTTCTTTATTTAACTTATTTATTAAAATTAGGAAGCACAAATTATAAAAATGGATTCAACATATAACTTAAAAAAATAAAAAAGAAGTCTTCAGAGCAATATTATTACATTACTTTGAAAAGAAATCTCTTCAAATCTTTTTGGTCTTAGAAAATCTTACTCTACAATACATGTTTGTATATTTCTTTAAAGTTTTAAAAGTATTTTTTATTCTCAACAGATGTTTTATAACTGATAAAGCCTACAAGTCTAAGTTAAGTAATGCAGCGAGTTTTATTGTGCCCAAACCAAGCAATTCATATTTCACAAAAACATATTATTTTTTAGAGTCAAGAATGTTTAATAAATTTCTACCAATTGAAATTCAGAATTAAAAAAAAAAACAATTGCTTTTTTTGCTAATAAATTAAGACTATGGTAGCTGAATCTAAAGAAGCTCAGGTTCCAAAAAATCTGTATTGATACCAACAGTAGCGTAGCCAGAAATTTCGTTCGGGGGTGGTCCGAAACCGGGGATCCGGGGGACGTTTTGTGTGTTATTTGCCAATGAGTTCAGTGGTAAAAGGTAAATACCAAAAATATGGAGCTTTAGTAACTACGCCTTATAGAAAGTGGAAAGATGTAATAGGAAAATTCAACTCTAACATCAACTCTAGTACCACAAATTTTCTTGTACAGCTACAGAAAACTTTACGAAGTTCGATTCTGGCCGAGTAGAAGGCACCAATGTGATGTTGCATTCACTGGATAAGAAAGAAGAAGAACAAAACAGAGCTTCACTCAAGCGTATAATTGACACAACTATATTATGTGGAGAAAATGAAATACCAATTCGGGAAAATTGGGCCACTGACGGCCGAAAACCCTTTAGAAAAGGAGGGCAATTTTTTAGCGTTGCTCGGGTACAGATCAAACTAACGGTCGGAAAATGCACCGGAAAAACTCTACTGATTAGAAGTTCGGCTGCGTTGCTTTCACTGTTTGAGATATTTATGAATGAGTTATAATGACGATTTTTTTGTATCATTACACCGTAGACGAGTACATAATTATCGGAAAAAGTCAAAAAAAATCACTTTCGGACAGAAATAAAATACACATGAAAAACTCTAATGATAAGAACTTCAACTACTTCGGACTTCAGTTATTGAGGTAAACGTGGTATTTTACCTTTTTTTGAGTTAGGGCGACGATTTTTTGTTAGCATTAAACTGTACTCCACTAACTTTATAATTATCGACTAAAAAATTCACTTCCGGTCGGTAAATACCGAAGAAGACTCTCTACAGATTCAAGTTTTGACGATTTTGGATTTCACTGGTTGTGTGGTGTAGGTAAAAGTAGTACTTATAATATATATTATGTTACGACATTGATTTTAGGTATTAATTCAACGCCGACTAATAAATATATAATTATTGAGAAAAAGAGACAAAAATATTCACTTCCGATCGGAATATACTAAGGAAAATTAAATAATATCTTATGTCAGTGAAATCCAAAGTAGTTGGAACTTCTTATCAGTAGAGTGTTTCCGGTGTATTATCCGACCGGAAGTGAATTTTTTCAATTTGTCTTCGATAATTATATAGTTATTAGTCGGCGTTCAATTGACACCCAAAATCAACGTCCTAACATAATTCTAAATACCACTTTTATTTCAACCACTCAACCAGTGAAATCCAAAATCGTCAAAACTTGAATCTGTAGAGAGCTTTTCTTCGTTATTTTCCGTCCGGAAGTGATATTATTGTTTTTTTTCTCGATAATTATATATGTATTAGTCGGCGTTGAATCAATACCTAAAATCAATGTCCTAACATAATTCTAAGTACCACTTTTACCTCAACCACTCAACCAGTGAAATCCAAAATCGTCAAAACTTGAATCTATAGAGCTTTTCTTCGGTATTTACCGACCGGAAGTGATTTTTTTGTCGATAATTATACAGGTACAGTGTACAGTTTAATGATAACAAAAGTCGTCGTCGTAACTCAACCGAAAACACTACGTTTACCTCAATCACTGAAGTCCAAATTAGTTGAAGTTCTAATCAGTACAGTTTTTCAAGTGTATTTTCCGACCAAAAGTGATTTTTTTTTTCGATAATATACACGTCTACAGTTTAATGACACCTAAAATCAACGTCGTAACTTAATTCTAAGCGGCCATTTTACGTCCCCAAGACGAATTTGAACGAAGTGGTCGCTAATTTAAACTGTTCGCCGTGTTACGGTTCAGGTTACTTTGCGACGTCACGTGACCGCGCCCTATAGAAATACCGTGGTTACACTACACTATCCGAAAGGCCGAGCCCAAAAGTATCGTTTGATACTTTATGATTTAAACGAAAGGACAATTAATTATATTTTTAACAACGGTCACTTTAATCAATTAAATCAATCAATTTAATGTTTGTAGACAAGAGTAATGATAACTCTCCTTTTTTCTCCTGCTCCATGCTTCATTTTTAATTTCGGGGGGGGGGGGGGTCCGGACCCCCTGGACCCCCCTTCGCTACGCCACTGGATACCACTTTAATTGGTATTTCAGAGGTTTTGTTTCAACATTAATTGATTCAATAATCAATTCTGTATCTGCTTGCTGGTGATCTTAACCCCAAAATATCTTACGTACAAAGTTGGTCTAATATACAACAAAATTCTTCAGTACAACAAAATTCTTCAGTTAACAAATTCCTTTAAAAAAAATCTCAAATTGAAAATAAGAGAAAATAATTATATCGTTTTCGTAGAACTGATTTATGAGAATAAATCAGTTCTATGAATTTATAAATAGTAAAATTAAGTATAAAATGACAATATAAATGTATGAATAATAACGTTTTGGGGATTTATTATTGATTATCAGCTTTAAAGGACTGATCATGTTGAAATGAAACCTAGCAGACTGAATTCTGAGTTATATGCAAACAGATTTATATTTTATTCCTTTTAGTTATGAAACAGGACATGGAAGATTTTATTTTCCAGGAAAGCTTGGAAAGCTACCATAACGGACGTTAAGGTTTCTCTTAGATAGGCAATTGTTGAACAAAATTCACAAAGATCAAGTGATTATTAACTGTGAAATTTATCAAAGAGAAGAGGATAACTGATGCAGTCAGTAGAATAATGTATGGTATAAATAATATATAGATTATCTCATCCTTCCCTCTTGGGGTATTGCGGGAAGGAGAGCGTTGGTATTCCCACTGTCATGAGGGTTGGACAAACACCGGTGGACATTATCACGAGACTCATAAGTGAGGCCGCTGCCATTTTTGAGAGCCGGCTTGTGCTTTGGCAGAAGCTGCACACTATTGGCATGTTCCTGGTCCCACAGCTCGTTTTTAATCTGAGCACGGGGGAGGTAAAGAAGACGTGCCTATATTAAGAAAGGTTTTAGACATAACTTATACCATAATTATTAAAGAACTAAAATAACATGTTTCTATACTGAAAATAAGTTATGTTTTTAATTTTTAATTACAACAAATAAATTATAAGGATTACTGTTTAAAATTTTTAATTATAGTGAATTTCACTATACTGTGTTACTGATAAAAAAATATTAATTTTACTGTTCATAATGAGGAATAAAAAACAGTTTCCATGTGGAAAGTGTACTATAAATGTTGGAAAATATAAAGCAATTTTTATGCAAAGGGAGATGCTGTAAATGGTATCACTCACAGTGTACCTCACTGACCAATGATGAATTAAAAGGAATATATAAAGGCAATGTAAAATGGACATGTGATTCCTGCATGTCTTATGATGTTGCTTTGGGAATAGAACAAGAAAAATGAAGAATTAAATGCTGAGATAAGCCAAGAACTTGAAACTCCAAAATGGAATTATAAAATCTCTAAATGATGATCTCAATCAAGCAAATGAGGAGGATACGAGAATTGAAAATGCATAAGGCACAACTTGAAACTTTAGTCTTAAAAAAAGAGGAAAATATAATAATGTTAGAGAAAAAAATTAACGAACTCAATTCAGTAATTAAGAAACCTGTCTGGCCATATATAAAAGGCAAGAAGGATAAACAATTAAGCCCAGTAACACCACTCTACACCGAATTTCCAAAGTAAAAAAGGAAAAATTCAAACACATAGCCTTCTGAAACATCAAATAGTGCATGAAGAAGTTGATATAAACAATCACTATGAAGTACTTGAGGATGGTGACGACAGTGTTTGATGAGGATTCGGCTGACGAAGTAGAAGAAAAAATTAACACTGCTCATTCTGTTGCTAAATCTACTGATAAAAGAAATTTACTCATCTGCGCTGATAGCCATGGTCGTGATTTAGCATGGCATCTGAATGCAGTGCAGGGAACACATGAGGCAGTAGGTTTTTGTAAGACCTGGTGGACTTACTGAAGATATACTTAAAGTAATAAATGTAAAAGAAGATAACCTTAGTAAAAGTGATACTTTAGTTGTTGTTTGCGGAAGTAATGATGTGGCAAAAAATGAAGCAGACAACTTTCTTGAGATTTTACATAAAACTCTTAATGAAACAAAGGACACTAATGTAGTTTTAAGTAGACCTACCTATTAGATACGACTTGGCAAATTGGTCTGCGTCAACAAGGAAGTGGTAAAAACCAATAAGCGTCTTAAGGAACTCAGTGAACAGTTCAGCAATGTTTCGTGGGTTAGCAGCAAGTAATGCGGTGAGACAGTTACATACACGACACGGACAACACCTTAACCACAAGGGTAAGAGATGGTTATCTAATATGATAGCTGAGACAGTAGCATCTCCACAGATGGGTATAAAAAGTTCTCAGGGACCGAAGGAAGACCAGCCGCCTGCTCCAGGAACCGAATCTCTGTTGGAAAAACTACAGTCTTCTGGAAACAACTGTCAATATAAAAACATCAACTGATTTCATGAGCACTAGTACACCTACTTTAAGTAATGATAGTTTTAGTATCTTGTCAGGAAATGTAAATAAGATAAATGGTCAAACTAATTATATTAAGAAAAATAAAGATGATGTAAAGTTGAAAAATGGTTCTGAAAAATCAAATTTCACAATTTACCATCAAATTGTCAATGCCTCTCTAATAAAATAAGTATTTTGGAAAATGTTTCAATTGAATTAAATTTAGACTTTTTATGTCTTACTGAGCACTGGATGGAATATAATGAGATATGTACATACTCAATTAATGACTTAAAACATGTAACCAGTTATTGTCGAACTTCTAAGATCCACGGATGGTACAGTAATTTTTTCTAGGTATGATCCAACACGTCTTAAAATAATGGATGACATCAATGGGCTCTCTATGGAGCTAGATTGTGAAATTGCATGTGTCGAAATTTTGGAAGTTGAGCTTGTATTAGTAACTGTATATCGTAGTTGTAATGGTAATATTGAAATTTTCTTTGACATCATGGAGAAAGTATTAAGTATACATAAATCATTTAAATAAGCAATGTGTTATATGTGGTGATTTTAACATGAATTTTCTGGGCATGAATGATAAAAATGCAGTAAACTTTGTAAATCTCTGTTGTATGTATGGAATAAAAGGAACAGTTTTTGAGCCTACTAGAGGTCTCAGATGCCTGGATAATATTTTTACTTCTCTTGATAATAATTATACAACGATTGTAGTTAATAAGCATGTCCAGTGATCACCTTGCACAAGTTTTTACATATTCTTTTGAGGTTGATCTTGAAAGTAATTTTTATGATAAGAGTTTTAAAACTGTAACTAAAAATAACTGAAGCAGGCATTAGAGAATTTAAATATTATTTATTGAAAGAAAATTGGAAGGAAGTACTTATGGCAGACGATGTTAATGTTGGCTTTAGTACATTTGTACATATCCTAAAGTATTACTTTGATATATGCTTTGTAACTATTGTGAAAAATAGAACAAAAAATAAAAAAATAGATAGGAAGTGTCATTGGTACAATCTGAGCTTCAAAGAATCAAAGATAGATTAGATATTCTCTACATTTTTCAAAAAGAAACGAATATTGCATGGTACAAAAATGAATATAATACCTTGAAAAACATGTACAGAAGTAAAATTAAAGAGGCAAAAAAGCATGCAAAAATACTAGTTTAATAAATAATGCCAAAAATAAAACAAGGGCATTGTGGGAGTATTGTAAATAGAAATAAAAAGTGTAAAACAAAGGAAAGTGTAAATAATTATTTTAAAGCCTGATGATTTTAATGAATTTTTTATAAATGTTGCCAAGGAATATGTAAATGTGAACCAAAATAATTATAGTTTTAAGTATTATTTAAGTCAGAAAATTGTGCCTCATGATACAAGCTGTTTTATTTTTAGAGGTATAACAGACTGTGATATTTTAGATATAATAAAACAATTAGCTCCTAAAAATAGCATGGATCATTTTGGTATGACGAATTGTTTAGTTAAACAAACAATAACTTATTTTGTAACACCATTGACTGTTTTAATTAATAATTGTTTAAATTTAGGAATATTTCCTGATGTTTTAAAAATCACCAAAGTTCATCCTATTTTTAAAAAGGTAAAAGGAATGAAATAGGAAATTACAGGCCATTGCTATTGTGCCGGTTTTGTCTAAGGTCATGGAATTAGTCATATGTAAACAGTTTATTACAATTTTTGGAAATGGAACATCTGCTTTGTAGAGAACAATTTGGATTCCGAAAAGGGTTATCAACAGCTCAAGCTGTTATTTCTTTGGTTGATATGGTTCTAGACTGTTATGAAAAAGAAAGACTTTGCTGCTATAACTTCTGTGACCTTAGCAAAGCTTTTGACCGGAGTGTCTCATAAAATTTTGATTAAAAAACTAGAACATTATAATATTAAAAGGGATAACTTTAGATGTACTTAGCTCTTACTTAAAGAATAGATCTCAATATGTAGTAGTAGAAAAAGATATATCTCTGTGTAAAACCAATAACCTGTGGAGTCCCACAGGGCTCTGTTTTGGGGCCTTTGCTGTTTTTAATTGTAGTGAATGATTTGAGTGTAAATGTACCTGCAAATATTGTTTTATACGCTGATGATACCACTATAGTAACTACAAATAAAGAATTATAACAAACTCTTAGAGAACTACAAATTGAATATTAATCTTGTAGAGAACTGGCTCACTGCCAACAACTTGATTCTAAATAATGATAAGGACAACTACTGTAATATTTAGCCTCAGAGAAGATCCTAATGAGACACAAAAGATATATTTCCAAAATTTTTAGGTTTGACTTTTGATCCTAATTTAAATTGGTATCAGCAAATTGTAGGGGTTAAAAGTAAAACTAAGTAAAAGTGTTTTTGCAATTAAACGTTTATGTGGTGAACTTGAGGAGAAAGCTCTTATACAATCTTATTTCGGACTTTTTCACTGTCACTTAAATTATGGTTTGATTGTTTGGGGCTCTTCTCCTTATGCAAATGAAGTATTCATCATCCAAAAAAAAGTTGTCAGAATATTGGCAGGAGTCAATAAATATCATAGTTGCAGAGAACTTTTTAAACGTTTTAGAATTTTGACATTATTTTCTTTATATATACAACAATGCCTACTTTACCTCCGAGCTAATTTAGAAAAAGTAAACCTAAGGAAAAAAATGTTCACAATTATGAAACAAGAAGTCGTAACAATATCAACTTAAACCTCAAACTAGACTAGCTAAAACCGACAAAAGCCCAATGATGATGGCTATTAGACTATACAATAAGTTACCATTAGATATAAGGATGCTAAGTGATATGGAATTTAAAGCTAAACTAAATTATTTTCTATGTAAAAGATCATTCTATTCAGTGGAAGAGTACATCTCAACAGTGTGGACAAAACAAGACTTTTAGAATATTCATTGTATTACAAAAGTTGTAACATTGTATTGACGTGCCAATGTATTTGTGTGGAATATTTTCTGGCAGAATAAAATTCTTATTCTTATTCTTATTCTTATGCACTTGGTGACATTATTAAGTCGGGCTGCAAGCGGAAGCGGATTAAATCTTCCAAATAGTGCAGAGTTGGTCGTGCTCCCCACCTCCTGAAGAGAAGGTGGCCTCATCCCTGACTAACCTTTTGGACCTTGCTGCAGTGCCCTACACCATTTATTTGTCAGCTGACGTCGTCAGATTTTAAGTTCGCGCACCTGGTGTTTGAGGGCCTCGCTATCCGCCGGTCAGTGGTCTGCTGCCAGAGCAGATAAGGATCGTGGCGTCTCCTTGGCCTGTGCTGCTTTGAATTCCCTCTCCAAGCGGTTGCCTGGTGATGGTGCTAAGAGAGAGAGAGCGACCTTTTAACTTACTGTCCCTGTTGACAGGTTCACCTCCATAGTGGACAGACTCCTGATGGTCCAAGCTGTCACCCTGCATGTGCTCTGCTATACAATTTTACTATCGGTCCGCCGTGTCCGCGAAGGCAGACTAAGACAGGGTGAAGAACGGGTTACCGCTGCGTGCCCCACTTTGAACCACTTTATATATGAGGGATATCACAAGCGCTTCACTGAATGGCGCTTCACTGACGGTTGCAGACGCTGGGGTACCGGGAACCGTCATTGCCACTGATGCGGCCGTCACGATGAACGGCTCACGTTTTATGTCACTGCTTGTTTTCTTGATCATGGTCACTAAATATCATGCCGTGGTTATAGATCTCCTCGTTGTGGCGATTCGCCCCTCTTGAGATTGAGGTGCGCCAGAACCAGAGAGTACACTATGACCAGCTGCTGGATGGGCGCCAAGTCCCGGATGACATGAACCATTGGACTTGATACTCACCGACCGTAATCTAAAGTTAAGTTGTTCGATGTTACCGTGGCCTACGAGGATGGATGGCGTTCCATTGTCAAGGCTCTGGAGAGGAAATATGTCTCATACGACCTCCTCGCTCGCTCAGACTCAAAGATAACTTTCTTGACTGTTCTCTGAACGAGTGGGATAATGGCAATTGAGGGATTCTAACCCAGCAGGGTGACTCGGGACCCACTCCCGTAAATGCGTCCCAACGGCCATCCGTTGAAGCCAGAACCACACATCCAGCGTGTCACTGATGTGAGCTAATACCAGGAGTCCCATAGACATAAGGGTAGCTGTAGATGGCTTAGTTGATAAGTATATATTAATTGTAACTTCCATGTAATTAGTTTTTAGTATCTTTTAACTTGCACGTAACTTGTATTTTTAAATGTAGTTGTAATGTTTATAGTTGAGTAGGTCATGCCTCTAAAGCTATCTTTTTTAATTGTAATTTTGAAATATTTATTGCTACTTTTGATTATTAATATATTTCTAGACTTGTTTTATTTAGACGGATTGCCGCAACCTGCATTTTGCATGTTAACATTAATCTACTGTTCCAGTAGACTTTATCATAAAACAAAAATAAGAACATAAATTATTTATATGATAGTTATAAAGCCTGGTATCAGACTCTGAGTCTGAGGAGAACTATCACCAATCTAATAGTGCCTGAACTAAAGCAGTTTCTACTAACAGACTTCGTCTTCCTCAAACTATATTAGTCCTTCCCTTCCTCTTACTCTGCTAATACTATTACCGCCTGTTAAGTTTCCTTGCAGCTTTAAATGTCTATGGGAAAGCCAAAAAATGAAAAGGGCACGAAATAAAACATATAGATGCTATTTTCCTATTTTGTCACGAAATCAAAATTCAGTTAATCAAATATTTGTCTCTACTTCTTTGAAGATCTGGTCTAAAGCGTACAAGCAGTTAAATTAACAAAAAAAACCTGTGGAACTCTCGAATTAAAAGATAAAAGACTGATGAAATTTGTGTAGGCAGTATTGCTCATTTCAAAATTGCACATTTTAATTTTACAGAAATTGCTGAAAACCCTGACTAATTAGAAATACTTCTTGGGCCAACAGATTCAACGTATAGTGTACCAATAAAAAAAACTGTGTAGTCTCTTGTCTTTCATAAACTAAAAATGCTAAAACTAAAAAGAAGAAATTTCATGTATCGAATACTACTTTTATATTGCATTTTTATGGCATAAAGCCTGTTGTTCTACAAGCCAGTTAAAATAAATATATATAAATATATACGGGGCTCAGCGTCACGTAGGGAGTTTCTACGAGTATTTTATTTGCAAAAAAGAGCCGTCCGTATAATAGCCGGCGTACGTAGGAGAGCGCCATGTAAAACATTTTTTCAGTCGTATAGAATTTTGACCCTCCCGTCTCTATACATTTACGAAATGCTTGTGCACTACAAATTCAAATACGGTTCCATCCAAATTGGTTCGGACGTCCACAATTACAATACAAGATCCAGCGCTCAACATAGGCAAGTTCCCCACCGACTTCAGCTTAGTGCCTCACTTCCCCAGAATATGGGGCCAAAATTATATAACAGGCTACCGCAAAATATTACAATGGAAAATAATCCTACAAAATTCAAAAAATTATTATATAACTATCTCATACAGAAAGCTTTTTACTCGGTTGGTGAGTTTTTTTCCGATTAGTAATTTTAAAGTGGCTATAGAAATTGTGAAAAGTTTTAGAAATATTGTTTTATTTAGATATGCAACTTAAACCATATTTTTCTGACGAGTGTAATACAATTATTGTAAAAATTGTCATACTACACAATAAAGAATTTGAATTAGAATTTGAATATAACAAACGTTTATATACGTTTAGATACGTCTATGTACATCATAGTGCAACACATATTTTTATATGAATAATTTAAACTTATCTTTGACACTCCTTACATGTACACTTATCGAAATTATTGTACATACAATGATTGTAGAGTAGATTCTAACTTTTTATCTCTATGTAAAACAGCTGCAATTATATTCAATTTACCAGATGATCTTGAAAAACATCATATTGCAGAGATAGATATCAACTCAAGGCTACTGGAAGGGAAGTATCTGTTACTTTGTCAGTTACTGTCAAGTGTGTGTATTGTGATAGTCGTTAAAATTACTCGTATATGTATGTGTCGTACATGTTTATATAACAAAAGTTGTTTTCATCTGTAGTGACGTTCATCGGATCGAAGGCCGCGTTTTTTGTGTTTATTAAAATTTCTGTGTATCGTAGGATCAGTAGGCTGGTAATTATTTTGGAATAACAAATAACTCAGTGTAGAGAAAGTACCTAGCTTACTTTGGCATTCCTATCTTCACTTAGCTAAATTAATTAGTGTGGATTTTCTTAGTTTCACTGCCAAGCTTCTTTATAAAAAATAACAGGAGTTCCAGAGAACTCAGTGTATAATACAACGGGATGTAGGGGTTTTCTGATAAAAATTGATGGTAATATCTATTACCTTTTGTTGGTCACTAAAGTTATTATTCAGAAGTAACTAAATTGTATTGCATAGACAAGAGATCCTATCCTCTTCCGAAGATGACAGTTCCTAGATCAGGATCACAAGTAAAATATGAGTTACTTGAAGAAAATAAAAGGTGAGACATATGATTAGTTACTATTTTGTCCAATCCAGTGTTTGATATGTAGGCTATATTTTTTACAGGCCTATTGAGATAGGGTACGATAAGTGGACTTGGTTTGTTATATTGATATTGACAAACAATATTATTCAAGTATAACTTTCGATATATCTAACCGATACTGATTTTGAACAATAACTAATTTGTATAAACTATAAACACTTTCATATACTAAATGTATGTTCTTTCATAGATAATAACAGACAGTTGAAAGTTCGTGTCGTGAAACAAAGTTTAAAAAGTGGCATATTAGCCGACCTGCTTGCAGACCCTCTCTGTGAGTATTTATGCTGAAGAGAAGTATGGTTTTCTAGAGGAGAAGCTTCAACAACTTCTTGAAAACGGTTAATCATTGCTATTCAGAAGAAAACATGTAAATAATTACGCATATTTCGTATGTGCTGTTATAAATATTTAAATGTTGTTGTTATCATTTCATTATTATTTATGAGTTTTCCTATTTCCAGTTCTAATAGTTTTTTGATCGTTAGAGCTCATTTAATATTTATAAGATTATAACTATGTGCATCGCATTAGTTATTTCAATTTAAAATATGTTTGTGGTTATGGCTATAGATAGATATTTTGATATGATGTATAAACACATTCGATAAATGAATATTAAGTATCGATGATAGTACTAATGTATATAACAAAAACCGGGTCCACTTATCGTACTCTACCCCCCCTATTGCTTTAATGTTAGCCTGAGGCTACAGTATACTTGATAAACAGCCACCGCGACAATCGAGTCAGCAAACCAAATTATCAATTAAAAGTACCTAAAATATCGAGTACATAAAACCTATCCTAACCTTTTTATACCTGTAAAGAGTAGACTTTAACAAGCAGCCTCCACTCATTATTCAGTTGTTTTTATCTAATGGTTCAATGTTTTTATCGGAAGGAATAATTCAATATTACGATTTATTTAACTTACCATATGATTTAAACTTATTAGTTATAGTAATTTTAATGTAAGCAGTAAACAGCAAGAAGTAACTAATATTTTGAGACTTTGAAAATGGCGATGAATGAGGAAAATATGTGAGATATTTGTCACAAGTGACAAGATTTGTTTAAGTGGCTTCAACATGTGGGTTTGGCTCCTGGTAACCCATGGGGAAAGTTCTTTTCTCCATTTCACAAAAGCGGTTGCTCATTGATACATAGCTGGGCAAGTTATTAATATTGTAAGGTTTTTTTATATCTAAGTCTAGGCCATAGTTGGTTTTGTTGTTTTGTAACGTTAGTGTTAAATTTGAGTTTTTTAAATTATAATGTATGAGATTCTTCTTGTTTCTGTATTTTATTAAAACTTATTGTGTACAATTTGTAAATATCAAAGTTGGATAATATATCGAATTGTCCAATAAAAATAACCGAATAACGAGAGTAGGCCGCTTATTAAAGTCTCCTCCTTTTAAATTATAATTATAGTTATTTAAAATTAATTATTGCTAACTGTTTGAAATGTGCAGTCTTTATTTATTTGACAGTTCCCCATTACATGGACTTGATACAAGATTGTGCATTTAACATTATACTTGTAACAAGTGGAAGATAGTACATGTGATAATTGCAATAACATACAGTATATAAGCTTAACGAACAAAACAGGTTCAAACTAACAACATTAAATTAAATTCATGTGCAAATGTTTGTGGTATTAGAATAATGGCCACAACTACAATTGTGATGAACTTGCATTATTTGTGTCACAAGCTGTCAGATACATTTATCCTTCAAAATAGTAATAAGTAGCCTAAGTAAGTTTTACACTGCTTTGTCTATTAAATTTAATAAATACACATTGATAATTTTTACTCAGATAAATTTAGATAATCAGAAATATCAATGATTCATTGTCTAGAATAGTCTTCTGTTGGTGATGTATGCTAATGTTTTATTTCTTTTCAGTAATTTTTGATCATTTGAAATTACTACTAAGTTGTTTAAAAATTATGTAAACAATTATTCCAGGATATCTACTAAGTTAAATAGAGTATGGTCGACTTTGTTTAGTGTAAGCCTACATTTTTACTAAATTACAATTTTTACAATTGGCAATACCTGTGTGCTATAAAATTTTAATTTTTGCAACCTTAGTATTTGAGTGAGAGACTCATATACCAGGAAGAAAGAGATTGCTCAGCTGATCACTCGTCATGATTGGGATTTACACTGTCTCAGAGTAACACGGGGGATCAAAAATTACAATGTTCTTGTTTTATTCCTATGTTGTATAAAGGTCTTGTTTGTGTAACTGCTCAAGCATTCATACTAAAGTTGGTAAGTCATTATTTACGTATTTAAGTTTATGGAGATTGTATGTTCCAAAAGAGCTGTTGATGATAAGTTCAATTTGTTTTAATTCTGTGTACTAGTTGAATATAGTATATCAGAATACTTAGCCTAACTAATATTCTCATGTTAACAAGTTAATAGTATATCATTTTAGAATTCTTAATTTACATCACAAAATTACAGAGTTCAAGTGATCTCTATTTAATAGGGTGTCCAGCGGGAATTGTACTTAAATTTACTATGTAGCCTACGGGAAAATGTGGGATATGTACAGGAATTTTGAGCAAAATGCATAAAAAGTTAAGAATAGACAAAGCATGTCTAACGCTGATTTTTTTTATTAAGTTCAACGATATTGGACAGCGCCGCCTTAGTGAAAGAGAGAGTAGAGGTTGTGAGTTGACGGTTCAAGGCCACTCTCCACTAGTGGAAGTGTTGTGGTGTTGCGCTGGTCCCTGACCGATCATTTTAGACTGGGAATAGTCAGGGAATTTGAAAAAATGGAGAGGGTTATGGAAAAGTCAGGTAATTTCACGATAGGCTGGAAAAACTAACTGGATTATGACTTTGTGATAAATTTTCTGTTTAAAAAAATATTTAATGGTATTGTGATAATAACTATAGTTATGTGTCGAAGCCAAATCTCGAATCAACAGAATCTTTAAGAAAGATTTGGTCCGAAAATCGATCGATGGGATTCAACAATAGAATCTGGGAAGACTCCCCACATCATTAATTATCGGCTAATCGTCAGTATACTAAGTACTCATTAAAAAAACGTTTTTGTCTTATTCTGTGTTTGAAAGTTCGTTAATAAATCATCTTTTTAATGAACAGCCTGAGTTTTTAAAATAGTGCTTTGCTTGCAATGAGTATTAGATTTACCTTCGTAGATCACCACGAGTCTGCTGCGCATCTTCTCGGACGTTAATCAGCATTACAGAAATTACCGATCGCGAAAACGTGATTTTTTTTTTTTTACAGAAAGCTACTGAAAGTGCTACTTATTACACATTTAAATCCTTAAACAGTGTTTATAAAATTAGATGTATGCATATGTAGCCTATACATGAAATAATATGTGTATACAGTTAAAATAATTCACAATCATCATATTCTTTCCAGACTAATTTCAATCATGCATCGATAAAAAAATAAACATATTCAAACAGGAGGTATTAGTATTACATTGTATTAAGGATTGTGAAGCTTTTACTTTACCACAAACTATTGTAAGGATTGCAGACATTAAAACTCAAGTTTTCATAAATATTCAATAAATAAAAATGAGCGAATTCAATATAAATCGAAGTAAAATAAATCGAATGTCTTGTTGTGTTTATCAATAACTAACTATTGCATTTTACTGTACTTTATTAAAGACGCGTCAAATTAATATGTTTTCCCAAAATTTATTAGTCAATATATTTTAACTTACAAGTATTTGAATTCTTAATGTTTTCCTTAAAATCATTTATTATAGACGGCTTAAGTGGATGTTTTTACGTTTAAAAGAGGGCAGTAGAACAGCACTAGACATATAGGTTCACCCCCTTGGATGATCCAATGTGCCATGTAAACTTACCCCTACAGACCCTCCACTGTATTCCTGCCAGCTTCTCTCTCACGGCAGTCAGACTGTAAGAATGATGGCTGACATTGTACCACGGGACAGCTGTAGAGAAACCTATATCATCTAAATATCCTTATCTTGCGGTTTAGTTTCGGTAAACTTGATCTTTCAAATGGCCCCAATAAAAGCAATCAAGAGGGAATAAATCTGGAGTTCGGTGCCAGCCATTCTACCACGCCCTTTCTATTGATCCAATTAACCTGGAAACACATAGTTTAAAAGATGTCTTATGTCTAAACCAAAATGAGGAGTTGCTCCATCTTGTTGGAACCAGTTTTCCAAAGTCCTCACCAGCAACATTCTGCAAGGCTGAAATTATTCGGTTTCTAAGCATTGCTATATATTGATCAGAGTTTAAGTTTTCTTCAATAACAAATGCTCCTACCACCTGGCCTCCAAATATTCCCACCCAAACATTTAATTTTTGCAGGCATTGTGTATGGTTCGCAACCATTCAATGGGGGGTTTTCGTCACTCCAATACAGATAGCTGTGTTTGATGACTGTTCTATTCAACACGAAGTTTGCTTCATCCGTAAATATTACGTTTGTTGGAAGATTCGAATCTCTATATATGCTGTCCATTATAAGTTCACAAAACACCTAACGACGATCAAAATCTTTTCACATAATTCATGAACTAAGCACAGTTTATAATCTTTACAATGACTTCGTTTTAAAATCAGACTCAATGAAAAGAGTCTATTTCATGTTCTAATGCGGCTGACGTAATAGAGCTGTGTTGGCCTCCAGCAAATTTCTGTTGGCCTCCAGCAAATTTCTGTAAGACATCCAATTCTTACACATCTTGTCCTCATTGGTAGATGTGTGTGGCCTTCCAGATTTTGGTCAATCTTTAACGCTACCTGTTTCTTCAAAACGCTTCATGTGTAAAAACAATAGATTTTGAAATAGGATTTTTATCTGGGAAAGTGTCATTGAATAAATTTTGCACCTCTTCAATAATATATTCGATTGAATATGATCACCATAAGCACACGAGTACACCATCATGATGAGTTATAGCTAGCTACAACACTCAATACTGTTGACAGTGAACCAGCAATTTTATTCCCAATGTGGAAAACCCCTTAATTATGTTATTATTCTATTAATGGGCAGAGTTCAACTGATTGAGAAAATAAGCAATATCTTAGAACTTTCTCTTAAACATTTCAATGTTTGGAATTCTCAGATTAGATAATATAACTACTTGGGTGATCACTCAATTAATAACATATTGCTTATATCCTTGTTGTGAACGTAAATACAGGAACACTTTTTTTAAATAGTTTCGTACTGTAATTTATTGTGTAAAAACAATAGATTTTGAAATAGGATTTCTATCTGGGAAAGCGTCATTGCATAAATTTCCCACCTCTTCCAACAATCGAATACGATCACCATAAGCACATATCATTAACAAAGTGATTCAATGTAAATCAATGTAATTTTGTAAATCAATAAGGTAAATTAACTGAGCTTTTGAGCTGTAGTTTGTGGCATTCTTCTTTGCTTGACTAGCCATTTAAAATGATGTGCACATTGACCTATTTCCATCGGCTCCTTACGGGATAACCCCCTAGGGTGGTGAAGAGCTACTGATTGCATCAAAAAGTTCAATTGTATGCCCTATGTCACTGTACAAGGTTGTATGTTTGTACGTTTACAAGTACAGAAGATTTTAAGCCGTTTCAAAACTTTTCAGCACCCCTGTATATTTATATTTGCATATTTGACAGAAACAGCCAAGTACAATATAATTAAAACGTAAAAAGTAAGAGCCAGCACACTCACCCGGCAAGTGAGAGATTCGGGTGCAAGTCCCGGTGGAACAAGTACTTTTTGTGAATCAATGTTTATTGAAATTATATTTATATATATATATATATATATATATATATTTACCAACAAGTGTATCATGTCAAAGGAAATACCAACTTAAACACTAGAAATTTACTTTATCAATTTGATTATAATTACTAAAAAACTACATTGTTGTTGGCCAAACGTGGAATCCCTTACTCATAAGAGTAACTGGCTATCGATTTAACATTGTTCATAACGACGTAGAAAAACCTTTAGCCAGTCCCACTATAAATGTACACAATCAAAATTGTTTAGAAAATTGTTACTCTATCATAGATTTTCATAAGATCCATGAAAATTGATATGAGAACCTTAATATATAAAAATTGAAAAAAATGGAACTGCACACCAACTGGTACTGCAAAATTACATCCGAGAGGTCTTTTAACTATAACATCAGTTTTACAGACCAATCTATTGTGTTTATTTATAATGTTTGTTTTACTTGTTTGAATCCTCATTTTTTCTTTTATATTTGTTGTTCATATTTATACAGTTTATATTTATCTGAAGAAGACGTGTACTAGATACATGAAAATTTATACATTTTTTAAACCATTATACAAAAGCTGTTTCTTAATTTTTTTTAAAAAAGAATAAACATGTTTTCTTTGTGTATGTCCATGTGTGTACATCTCTTGCATTTTCCAACTTTGCTGCTGATACAACTTTGGAAAAAGAAATAAGACCAAACAGTATTGCAAATGACCTGAGAGTTAAAATACTATTTTGCTTTCCTCTGTGACATAAGAACTGAGAAATAATCCTTTTACAAATTTTGAATAGCTGTCAGCTTGAAACTTCAAAAGAAGAAAAACATGCAAGATACA
The DNA here is from genome assembly GCF_021130785.1 of Homalodisca vitripennis. Taxonomy (NCBI): domain Eukaryota; kingdom Metazoa; phylum Arthropoda; class Insecta; order Hemiptera; family Cicadellidae; genus Homalodisca; species Homalodisca vitripennis. The sequence continues at coordinate 80,496,962 of NC_060211.1, forward strand.
AGTTGTTCAAATTACATAATGTTAAAAAAAGTACGGTATTTGTAGTTTATGTTATGACCACCTGTTTCAATTTCTTTTGTTTAGATTTGAACAAATCCATTGAATCTATAAACAAATAGTGTCCTACCAATTTTAATCTGATCTATTAGAAAATTAAGGCAATTACTATGTTCACAAGCTTTCATTATGTTTCATAAGCCCATGCATATATAAATTTTCAATTATGTTTGTTTTGAGTTTTGTGGACCTTTATTGGAGAAAATACAAAACTTTCCTGGAAATTCATGTAGGTGATTACCATGTGCAGGATTTATATGAAATCCACCTAAAAAGGAACAATGTAGATTAATGTAGTAGCACTAACCTGTAAAAGTCATATATTCATAAAAATTTGATTTTGTTTGTTATGTTTCAGAACTGCAGTTAAAGCAAGTCACTTGTGGTCAGCAGTCTTGTTAGTAATTTTAATCACATGTTCATCGATAATTGCGCTATATCTAACATGGCAACATATGGTGAATGTTTCAAAAGAACAAGAAAACTTGGATTTCTTAATGGTTGGACCCACAAAATCATCTGGAGGTAAGCCTTAATAAATTATTAACTATCTTGTTAGTTGACTGATTTCAATGTTAAACATCATGCGAATTACAAAAAATACAAGATAAGTGATACTGCTAGTTGATAGTTCATCTATCCTCATGTTTAGTTTTATTATCAGGGAGAAATCACAATCTCACTGCAAAGAAACAAATTCTGAATTTTATATGAAATTATTATCTTTTCTATCAAAACAAGCTGAAAAATCATTTTTAAAATAATTCAGATGGAGGTTTTGGGTTTTTGGATACCGTTTAATAAATGTCTTCCAGCACAGTTGGATGGAATATGTAGATGTCACTTAAGGGTGTCATATCAAAGTTATACAACTATAGAACAGTTGCACTTCCTTCCTGTTATTTCTAAAGTTTTTGAGAAAGCTATTTGTAATAGGTTAATTGATTTTTTTAGAAGCTAAGAGCATACTTTTTGTTAATCAGCATGGATTTACAAGGGGAAAATCCACTTTGTCAGCCATAATCAAATTTCTTAATGAAATAATGAAAGGAATAATAAATGGTGATTTTAATTGGGGTGTGTTTCTAGATCTACAAAAAGCTTTTGACTGTGTAAATATAAATATTTTGCTTGATAAATTAGAAAACTATGGAATAAGAGGGACACCTCATGATTTACTGAAATCTTACTTGGTTTGTCAGAAACAGTTTGTCACTATAAAAAATGATCAGGCTGAAGTCACATCTAAAAGAGCAGACATTAAGTGGGGTGTTCCTCAGGGTTCCGTTCTTGGTCCATTGCTATTTTTAATATATATTAATGACATTGGAAATGTAAGTAATCCTAACCAGACAATTTTATATGCAGATGACACATCTATACTATATAAACACAAAAATTTGGAGGATTTAGAAATCATAGCAAATATACAAATTAATAATATAGTGCAATACTTTAATGAAAACTTTTTAACAGTAAATGCAAATAAATCAACAGCTGTAAATTTTACTTCAAATAAAATATCTTCCTTTGAAATTCAAATAGCAGTTGAAAATTTAGTAATAACAATGTATGATTCTACAAAATTTCTCAGATTGATTATCGACAAAAATTTAAATTGGAATGACCATATAACTACTCTGTTTAAAGTTACCTAAACCAATATTTATGATGAGAAAACTGTCTGAATTTTGCAACGAAATAGCTCTTAAAATGGTATATTATGCATTTTTTACTCTTAATTAGTTTATGGTATTGAAATATGGGGAAATACATTTAAAAAGAACATTAATAAAATTTTATTAATACAAAAAAAAACAGTACGTTATATTTCTGGTATTGGCTATAAGGATTCATGTAAACAAAAATTTCAAGAACTTCATATTATGACAATCCCTTGTTTAGTTGTGTATAAACTGTTGCTTTACGAGATTGCTACGTCAAACAACCTAACATATAAAAACATCCACCAATATAACACAAGGGGCGCAAACAATATTGTAACCAAAAAACTGATTTCCAAACAATATTCATTAGTGACATTATCTCTTGGACGAAAATTATGGAACGCACTGCCAAATGGATTAAGATTAAGATCACTGCCATTTGGTATTTTCAAAAGACAAATTGGATTTTTCCTTTTAGAACACCCATTTTATGAAGTAGATGAGTTTTTTGGGATTAGTCATGAATAAAATAATTATTGTTGATCTTGGGAAATTCTTTTATCTGTGTTGTAATTAGTTTTTAATGAATTAATTGATTTGTTTAATTGATTTTATTTATTTAATATATTACTTCTTTTAAAGATCTGGACGAACTGGATGATTGCATTGCTCTTAAAAATGAAATGAACAATAATGTGTTTTCATGTGTTTTCAATGTGACAATATATGTAATCTTTACCAGTAATTAATGAGTATAATTAAGTATCAAATTAAATTAAATTTGTATTAATATTTCAAGAGGATAATCAACACAAAACTGGCAGTATGACAAAATCTTTATTAGTTGGTATGCTAATATTATTATATTATTTTTATACTATTATTATAATACTATTGAAAATTTAGAAACCTCGTCCTCTTAAAACCTTTCATATTTTAATAGGTATGAGCATATCAATGGTTTCTAAAAATAATGTACTTGGCGTTTGATTCTAATCAGTTAAAAATTATGTTTGTAAAATATATTTACTTGTATTGCATTACTATTATTGTATTGTGTATTAAAATTATTTACTGGTTTACAATTATTCTGATTTGATTTGAGGCATTTTGATTTGATTTGATATTCTCTGTGATACATAATAGCTGAAATATATCTATATTTTTATTTGAAACTGAATAAGTTATCCACCATCTTGAAACCTCAATAGATATTGAAAAATGTTACTACAAAAGTTATTTGAAATTGTTTATTTCTTTATTATTGGTCTTTGTTATGAAATATTATATATAGAGTGTCAATAATTTGGACATAAAAATCCACACTGTCAATAATCTAAATTCATTTCCAGTGACAAATCACATTAAGATAATACAGTATTACATTAGTTTAGCAAATCGCAGAGTGCTAAATATGATTTCCTTACAAATTGGGTTGTAGGTACTGTCAGGAGAGAGGTTTGGAGATGGCGGAAACTTTATTGTTTTTTTTACATAGACATATTCATTTGCAGACAATCACCTTATGCAGAAACATAAAATTGGTCAGGAATGAAAGTGGCATTTAAGAAGCAGGGAATGATTTTAAGTTTAAACACTGTAGGTAATGTATTTGTTTGTTACATTTTTACTGCTGCACTTGTTTATTATATAACTCAATTATTCAGTGTAATAACTTAATAATTGTAGACTCTTGGAGCAATTGGAAAATTCTTTAAATATTATTAAATGTTAATAAAAACACTACTTTTTTCCAAATTGTTTATTTTTTTGGACGAGGCCTTTCGAAACCAAAGGTTTCATCTTCAGGCAACTCCACAAATAAATATTTACACATTGTTTGTTATAATTTAATATTAAAATAACATATGGTGTAAAAATGTAAATACAAAAATTTTGGAAATATTTCAGCCAGTATGAAAAATTAGATTTGACTAGAGTTTAATTTTTGAATAAATTGAGAAGAAAGAAGATTTGAATTTTCAATAGGGCCCTCTTCATTGTTCATGATTTTTCTTTATTTTTTGTTTATGTATAGTGTTTCCCAAGCATTCAAGTTCATTGGTTTTGTTATTTCTTTTATTAATTTTAGATTTGTAATTGATGTTCTGTGTCCTGATTCAATGCAGTGCTTGGCTAAAGCAGATTTGTCAACTCTTCCATATTTTGTGTGTGATAAATGCTCTTTAAATTGTGTTTTTATTGTTCTTTTTGTTTGTCCAATATAAATTTTGTCACAGTCATCGCATCCAATGTCATAAATTCCCGATTTACTATCATTTGAAATTTTGTCCTTAGGGTTTCCTAAAATTTGGGATAATTTGTTGCTTGTTTCTGTGAGTGACAGTTTTATTTGTATGCTTTTTAAAAGTTTTGCATATTTGGTTGAAAAAGTGCTGTAATGTTGTGCAAATAAATTCATGTTTTGTGTCTTGAGATGGTCTTTAATGTTCGTCTTATCTTTTCTACTTCTTCTTTTTAAAGCTTTTTTTAGTATATTGTCAATGAGTTGTGTAGTGTAACCATTGAACATAGCAATAGATTTGATGTAATTTAGTTCTTTCTTGTAGTTTTCTGTTGAAAGTGGTGTATTTAACAGTCTATAAATCATTGAATTAAATGTTGCTCTTTTTTGTGCAGATGGATGGTTAGATTCATTGATGATGAACCTATCTGTATGAGTTGGTTTCCTGTAGATATCAAATTCAAATTTTGTTTCATTTCTAATAACTAATATGTCTAAAAATGGGATACTATTGTTGTGTTCAATTTCATATGTAAATTTAATAGTAGGGTAAAACGAATTTAGAGTTGTGATAAAATCTTGTATGTTTTTATTTTTATTAAATATTGCAAAAATATCATCGACGTATCGTATCCATTTTCTTGGGAAATATGTCATTTTAGATTTGGTTGTAGTTTCAAAATAGCTCATAAAAATATTGGCAATAAAACATGAGAGAGGATTTCCCATAGCCGTTCCATCAATTTGGGGTGTAGTAAGATTCTCTATATTGGAATGTGCTCTGAATTCATACATAAATTTATCATACGGGAATATTCATCAATTATTTCCTTTTGTAAATTTTGAGAAGTTAACCAGTCTGTAATTATTTTAATTGTATCCTTAATTGGAACATTAGGATAAAGCGATGTTACATCAAAAGAAACGAGATATTCATCTTCATATAGAACAATGTCTTTAATTGATTCTATAAAAAATCGTATCTGTTCTTGATGGAAAATGAAGGAAAACTTTCTAAAGTTTGAAGATTTTTTCGACAACCATTGAGACAGAAAATATGTTGGGGAGTTTATACATGACACTATTGGTCGCATTCCATTCCCAGGCTTGTGTATTTTTTGGGAGACAGTGTAATTTTGGAATGGTAGGATTAGGAACTATGAGTTTTCTATATAATTGGTTTGTTAATTAAATTTTTACAGTTTTTTAAGGTTTCTGATACTGATTTAGTGTACTTTTGGATTGGATTTTTTTGAAGGATATTATATTGTCCAGTGTCTAAAATTTGTTTTTTAACTCTTTTATGATATTCTTCTTTGTTCATAATGACAATAGTATTACTTTTGTCAGCTTTTCAAATAAAATACATTCTTCTGTTTAAGACATTTTATTGTTCTATTGTATTTTTGTGTTATGTAAATGTGAGGAACGTTTTTCTTTTAGATTCTTGGAAAAGGTAGAGTATATGTCGGATCTTATGGCAGTTCTTTGTACTCTCATCTAAATATTGAATGTTACTTTCTATATCAACAATTACATTTTCGCTGTCATTTCTACTTGTTAGGTTAAAATTTAAACCTTTGTTTAAAAGATTCATTTCATCTTCGGTAAATGTTTCTGATGACAAGTTACACACTAGTTGTTGGTTTTTGATAGGAAATTTTGGTTTCTTGATGAAGAAATGGCTCATTGGAATTTAGAAGTAATTTAAATTTGTTTTCTAACTTTTCCTGTTTCTTTTTTGAATTTAAAATCAATACTATCAAGCATATTACAATTAAATTACTATTAAATTTACATATGAAATTGAACAAAACAATAGTATCCCATTTTTAGACATATTAGTTATTAGAAATGAAAACAAAATTTGAATTTGATATCTACAGGAAACCAACTCATACAGATAGGTTCATCATCAATGAATCTAACCATCCATCTGCACAAAAAAGAGCAAACATTTAATTCAATGATTTATAGACTGTTAAATACAACACCACTTTTCAACAGAAAAACTACAAGAAAGAACTAAATTACATCAAATCTATTGCTATGTTCAATGGTTACACTACACAACTCATTGACAATATACTAAAAAAAGCTTTAAAAAGAAGAAGTAGAAAAGATAAGACAACATTAAGACCACCTCAAGACACAAAACATGAATTTATTTGCACAACATACAGCACTTTTTCAAACCAAATATGCAAAACTTTTAAAAAGCATACAAATAAAACTGTCACTCACAGAACAAGCAACAAATTATCCCAAATTTTAGGAAACCCTAAGGACAAAATTTCAAATGATAGTAAAATCGGGAATTTATGAAATTGGAATGCGATGACTGTGACAAAATTTATATTGGACAAACAAAAAGAACAATAAAAACACGATTTAAAGAGCATTTATCACACACAAAATATGGAAGAGTTGACAAATCTGCTTAGCCAAGCACTGCATTGAATCAGGACACAGAACATCAATTACAAATCTAAAATTAATAAAAGAAATAACAAAACCAATGAACTTGAATGCTTGGGAAACACTATACATAAACAAAAATAAAGAAAAATCATGAACAATGAAGAGGGCCCTATTGAAAATTCAAATCTTCTTTCTTCTCAATTTATCAAAAATTAAACTCTAGTCAAATCTAATTTTTCATACTGGCTGAAAATATTTCCAAAAATTTTTGTATTTACATTTTTACACCATATGTTATTTTAATATTAATTATAACAAACAATGTGTAAATATTTATATTTGTGGAGTTGCCTGAAGATGAAACCTTTGGTTTCGAAAGGCCTCGTCCAAAAAATAAACAATTTGGAAAAAGTAGCCTAGTGTTTTTATTAACATTTAATAATATTTAACTTAATAATTGTTCAAAAAAATGGTATTGATTTTAATAAGGTTTATGTGGAAGACATCTGTTTGGCCTTTTATGGGTTCATTTTGAAAATCAGGATAATTTAATAATCTGGAAGGGTCCAGTTCCAAATAATGTAGACTATCAACACTGTACCGTATATAAATGATGCCAGAGACTTAGTGAATCGCTCAGTTACATGTTCAATTGTTCAAAAATGCATGAAAAATCTATATCTAATCTTACAATTAGTTGTCCAATCTAAAATATATTAATTTAATTTCAAAATAGGAATTAAATTGTTCCTCTGTATTAATTTAGTTTTTGGTGTTCTATTACCTCTCTCTGGGAAAATGAGTACTGTTTTTTTGTGCTGGAAACTTTCTCAAACACTGTATTTAGATTTAATTTATATCTTCAAAGATTTCTTAGAGGAGGTTCCCTAGACCATTCATTCTTTTAGTAGGTATCCCATACCACTACAATCACTGGAGGTTACAGTTCTACCACCTCTGGTCCTAGAAATCCAGCATTAAAAATGTTGTAAGCATTGATGTTCAAAACTGCCTATATAAAGTAATGGATATTTATTTATTTCAATATTGACAAAAGTGGCACGTTGTAATTTCAGAATAGAATAGGAACAGTATTCAATAATGTTCTGTACGATATTGCAATAATAAGGTGTAACCATTGATAATGCTTAGTATCTAATCTCTGTCACTTTAAGCCGCTGGTATCTTGGAAGGAATCTGTACAGTTATAGACAGGGTATGATTGCAACAAACTGAAGCTCAATTTCTCATTTGTATGGTAACATTTCTTTCTGTATATATATATATATATATATATATATATATCTATATATATAAAAATGAATGTTTGTATGTTTGTCCTTTATGGAATCGTGAACTATTGGACCGATCATGATGAAAATTTGTACGTATATGTATTTTTCCACGGAGAAGGTTTATAAGCTATGCCCATCCCTTTCCCGATTCAGGATTCCGCCCCACTGGTTACAGAAATACCCATAAGAAATGCATTGCAGCAAACATATGTTAACGTCTTTTCAAATTTTTAATCAGCTGTTCTTTGTAAACATATATTACACTTATAGTTTTAAAGCATAGAGTAAGCTTAAGAGAAACGACAAATTTTGTTTAAACTGTTTTTGCAATCACTGTTAAACATAGACTTTACTATCCAGATAATACAATTCAAATTTGACGTAAAAATTCACCTTTAACTGCAATATTTATTTAATATAAACCATGCTCATGCTTGATCAGAAGAGTAATGCAGATATCATAATTACTATCTTACGTTGGCTACAAATATAAAGAATGTTATAAAATCAACCTTAGTTGTTTTTTTTGACAGAAGTATGGTTCTCAAAACTCCGTGTGTACATATTCTCTCGATCGAGACAACAAAGCAAGCTCAATCGTGGCATCGGAGATATAACTAATTTAATCTAAAATTTATTATAGTAAAAAAAAAAAATTTACTAAGTAATATAAGGACTTCGGTTCTTAAGATTTGCGTGCGAAGCCGTGGGTAACAGCTAGATAGAGGCAGGAATATGGTACATACCTTCATAATACGCCCAAGAGGCTCACGATGGAACGACTATCAATTATCTCAGCAATGTTTAGAATGTGATAGAAAAAGAATAAGTGAATATAGTGTACTGTTTTCAACGGGAAATTGCGTGCGAAGCCGCGGGCAACTTTTGCAAAAAATTATTGAAATGCGCAGCAAAGCGCGCCGGGCCCGCTAGTATATATATATAAATATATATATATATAAATAAATGTATAAATTAATAAATATAAATATAATAAACGAATAGTAAATTACTCAAAATTCCAAAAATAAACCTAAACAGTAAAGCATATTTTACAATATCAGAATTTTAGATTGATAGTATGCAATGACATGTTACATGTACCATTGATTTCATCTAATGGTAAATATGATCTTTGAATGTTATGAATCAAAATCTATATTCTTTTTAAGTGGTTTATAACATTAACAATTTTTGCTTGTGTGTATTGTTAGTCTTCGTTTTTTTATATATTTCACCGATTTTAACATTTTGGTGGGTTTAAGAAATTTATTTTTGAGGTAGGAATACACCACAACATGTGTCGCATAACAGGCCTCATTAAGGTTACATGTCCAATTTCAAGTCTATAGCTCATTTTTCATTGTCAAAATGTCCCGCGAACAGACAGACACTCATCCAGAAAAGAAATTTATACATTCCCTCAACAGACTAAAATATATTGGGTCAGCCTACTGAAGTGATAGGTTTCAATGATGCTCAGCCAAATTCCATGGTTAGATATGCACCATCACTGAACTCATTCTTCCATGTAGAAATGAAGTAACATGCAGAATAAAATCTACAGGTAAAATCTTTCTTGAAATATCTTACACATTCACATTTTTGTTCATTAAGTTGGGTTTCATAGCGGTATTCAAAAATAATAAAAGTTCCTGTGAGCTAGGAGTACTACAATGTTAAAATATTAACATGTTAAAATCTCATATGGTTGTACTCTGTTTACAAGTTGATTTATTCTGCTATTTTCTTGTTAACATCATGATTACCCATCAGACGAATGTACACATATTCACTAACATTCAGCCAAATCCCACGTACCACCATTGAACTCAGTGTTGCATACGTAGAAATGAAGCTTCATGCAAAATTTCAATTCTATACATCAGTTCATTTTTGAGATATCATGCGGACAGTCAGAGATAGATAGACAGAAATTAAATTTTTCAACCCTTCAAGTGATAGGCTTCTCTAACGCTTGGCCAATAATTCTCAACAATTAGAATAAGCATTTATTGAAGATTCCCAATGTACAAATGTATATCTAGGCCTAGTTTATTTTAAATTAACCGTCACTGACTAATTTATGTTACTAAAGCATTGTTGTTTTATTTTGACCATGGCTGTAATATGACATTGTCAATGATTGTAAGAATATGAACGACAAATAAAGATTTATTTATTTATTTATTATTGTGGTTAATGATGAGGTACATTGTTTCTACTCCTTTTATAAACTTTTCTGTTTGCCTAATTTTTAGAATATTAAAATTAAACATTTAATAGAATAAAAACTGAATATTATTGATTCATATTCTATAGGAAACATGCTTATTATTTGAAAAATGTTTGTGGAATGATGGAATTGTCACTTATGTGCAAGTACAGGGTCACTTACACTTGTGTTACCTAATCTGTGTAGGGTTTTCCTGGAAATCCTGCCAGCTAGGGGAGCTTGCAGCCAGGTGGAACATAAGATGAGCAGAGACCCACACTGGTCTCAAACACAGCTGGTGCTGAACATGTCTCATCATGCAGAGCCACCAGAGTATATGCTGGTATTTTACTATAAATTACCTGATCTGTGTAGGGTATTCCTGAGTCCTCCCAGATAGGGCAGCGTGCAGCCAGGTGGAATGTGAGATGAGCAGAGTAGATCCACACTGGTCTCAACCATAGCTGGTAATGAACATGTTTCATTGTGTAAAACCACCAGAGTAAATGCTGGAGTGTTACTATAAATTACCCAATTTGTACAGGGTATTCCTGGAAGTCCCGTCAGCTAGGGGGACTGTACAGTCAGGCGGAACGTGAGATGAGTAGAGACCTACACTGGTCTCAACCGCACCTAGTGCTGAACATGTCTCATCATGCAGAGCCACCAGAATACATGCTGGTGTGTTACTACAACTTGCCTAATGGAGGCAGTACAGTAGTGCTTAAACCAGACCTGCTGGATCCTGATCTTTGCTCTCACATTAACATCGCATTTGCTACTGTTGGCAATGGCACTATTCAACCCAATCTACCCTCTGACCTTGAGGTATGACCTTTTCTCATATGGAGGGTGATTTTGGATTGTAGAAAGTTAGCTTTATAATTTAATAATTTGTATGATAATATTTAGTTCTTTGGTTCATTAAATGTAATACATGTATATTTTACTATCATATTTTAATTTATGTATATAATTAGTTTTTACTATGACTTTTAGATAGAGAAAAACAATATTTTCAGGTTTACAAAGGGGTCACGGCACTGAAGAAAAAGAATCCACGGTTGAAGGTGATGTTGTCAGTGGAATGGTTCACCAGCACAGGAGAATTTGCATGGATTGTTTCTTCTCCGGAGAACAGAACACGGTAAGAAAACCTCATTATCAATAATAAACAATAATGTTGGTTATCTAACCACAGTAAACCACAAGAATGTTAATGAAAACATTTGAGGTCAGATGATGATTGTTCAGCATACACACACGAACAGCCATTAGAGCCTCTATACTCACCTTTCTAAAATATTCTTGTTTTATTTCCTGATTAAACTATTTTTTTGAAGTAAATGGTTTTACACAGATAAAATATTTATAGCTTTACAATTATAGATATTTCATGTATAAAAAACATTTTAGCTCATTTAAAAATAAATGTATATTTTAATTATGACATTGGCAGAATACAAAATGTGAGGTTGGTGCAGTTTAGTTTATTGCAAAATTAATTTTCTTAATTGTACCAAAATCCCATAACAAGAAAACACTCTATCGAAAAAACATATTCCAAACCGATAATGGTTCTATCTAAAGATGATCTAAAAATAAAAAATATCTAGGAAATTAAACTAGCATAAAGCTTTTATGGAAACAGACAAATTAAACTGTAGTTTGACAAATAAAACTTTGATTTTTTTTTCGATTTTCCAACAGAGCATAGAATGGTACATAAATAATATCATTGGTAACATTTAATTACACATGAATGTTGTTGTCATGTTTTCAATTATCAATAATATAGGGAAAACCCCAATTATAAGTGAATAATGAATAATCTCTTGTTTGATTTGTTGTGCACAGTAATGTGCAGTTAATGAATCGTCCACTGTATTAACAGAGTTAACTAAATGTAATTGGCTGAGTGTTAATAAGGCTTATAACTCAAGGGATTAGACAAATTGCATTTGTCTGTATACCTGTTTACAGGATATTTTGAAAATGATTTCATCTGTAGTCTTAAATTTTGCATTAAGTTTCTTTTCCATATAAGCAACATTGAATTTGATGATGGTGCATGTCACTCCATGGGATTTGGCCGAATGTTAATGAACATTTTTGTATTGGTCTCGTGTATAACCATGATAGTAAAGTGAAAATCGTAGGGTAAATAATATCATAAACAGAGTCCTGTCTTTAGATATTTTGACATGTTCTCCAATTATATTCAGTAATTCCATAACTGACGATGGATGCAAACCAGCAAACGCGCTTTTATATTAAAACTTTGTGGAAGAACAAAAAAATTTTGTGTAGTAACACATGTAAAGGTTTGTTGATTCGTTGGTAAGACTTTCCTTGTGTTTTCTTCAGTCCTTCAATATTCTGTTGCTTTGGTTTATTTTTATATAAACAGGGTAATGTTTGATTATTGTGTGTGTCCCTCCTTGGGATTGAGTATTTGTGTAGCCTACCTAAATGTTCACAGAATATTTTGAGAATTATTTCTCCTGTTGACTTAAATTTGCATGGATTCACAAAAAACAAATCAACATCAACTGCTCTGATTAGCTTTATTGAACATATAATAGATCAAATAGAAGTGAAAAACACAACTACTGCAATACTACTTGACTTAAGTAAAGCCTTTGACACGCTTGACCATGAACAACTCTTGATCAAACTATCGTCCTTAGGTGTACAGGGCACTGCGGCAGAATGGCTGGAGAGCTACTTGACCAATAGCAGAACAGGTGGTTGAAATTAAATATGCCCAACATAATAAAGTTCAGCGAATTAGATCCTGTCCACTACCAGTTTTAAGAGGCGTTCCACAGGGATCTGTCCTGGGGCCTGTCCTATTCACACTTTTTACCAACGACCTGCCTAAATATTTGGAAGAATTTGCCACAACCCTGATGTATGCTGATGATACTGTTCTGCTTCTGTCTGAAAAATCTATAGAACATTTAGAGATCCAATCATATATTGCTATGAATATGGCTGTACAGTATTGCCACAATAACAATCTAGTGGTAAATGAAACTAAAACCCAGCAGATAATTATGGGCAGCAAAAAGGAACAAACAGCTCACCTGTTGAATGTTCGGGTGGCTTCAGAAGCAAATTACCTGGGAGTGACAATAGATAAGGATCTCAGCTGGACAGCTCATGTTGACAGTTTGTCTAAGAAACTAAATACTGGGATCTATGTCATAAGAAGATTAACAAAAATTACAGACACTGCCACGGCTAAAATAGCATATCATGCTCTTTTAAAATCTCATCTCCGTTATGGTATCTTAGTATGGGGAAACTCTTCAATAGGCAACTTACATGGCATCTTAGTTATCCAGAAAAAGGCAGTAAGAGCACTGACTGGCTTACAACAGAGAGACAGTTGTCGTCCATTCTTTGTCAACTTTTCAATATTGACGGTCACGGCTCTCTATATTCTGGAGGCAATTACCTTTGTTCACAATAACGGACTACCAAGAGGTCGTGACATCCATCATTACAACACTCAAAGGGCAGAAAACTTTCATCTTCCTGTGCATCGAATGGCCCTGTTTGAGAAGCCATCATACATGGGTATGAAGCTGTGGAACTATTTACCAGAAGATCTGAAGAAGAGTAACACAAAGGCTTTCAGGAGTGAAGTAAAGAAGTGGCTGCTAGAAAATCCCTTCTACACCATTGAAGAATATCTAGAAAGAGATGTTTGATGGAAAAAACAAAACCAATTTATTGTATACAAATTTTAATATTGTTTAGTATTAAGGACGCTGTTTACTATTCTCTATGAATATGTAAATAAAAAAATATTGTCATGAAACTATTTCTACATAGATAAGAATGAGTTTCAATGATAGTATATGTCCCTACATGGGATTGGCTGAGCATCATTGAAGTAGGCTGGGCCAAATTTATCTTCTATTTACCTGGGGGCTGTAAAAATTTTTGTTTCTGTCTGTCTGTCCACAGGATATTTTGAGAATGAGATATTTTTATATTTATATTTTTTTATTATTAGATATTTTATATTTTTTTTCACGAAATTTTCAAGAAACCAATTACACAATACATGGTGTGGCATACTCGTACTACTTTGTTTTCTATTTAAAATGTCATATTTTAAAGATAAATTATAATCGTGCTATTTATGAAAATTGGATTGTATCATAAAATTGATAATAATAAAACAGCAATTCTTAATATTCTGATATTTGTTATAGCATTTTAACAAGTCTAAAGACTATATCAGTTTAAAAATTTTTCTCACGTGAATAAAAAAACTTTTTGCTACTCATTTTTGGACATTTATTTTGAATTCAGATAAACTTAATTAATAAAATATAATTAATTTTCCTGTCTGTTTATATTAGTATGTAATCATTTTTTTTTTTTTTTTTTTAATATCTTTATTTATATTTTGCACATGAGTACAATAAATAGCGTCACTAAAAATAAGTTACTATAATAGTTTATGAGTTAAAATCATAATATTGTATAAAATTCTTCAAATGAATAAAATGCCTTTTGAATTAAATACTTTTTTAACATTGATTTGAACTTCTTTATGTCTCGAACACTTGATACTATTTTTTGGAATTGATTTTAAAAATTTTATTCCAGCATAAGAAGTTTTTTTTTTTTTATAAATACTCCAAATTATGCTTAGGTAATACTAATTCCTTTTTATTTCTAGTGTTATATGTATGATTTTCACAGTGACTCTTGAAACTGGACTGATGAGTCTTAACATACATCACACATTCTAAAATGTAAAGGCTATGCACTGTTAAAATATTTAGTTCAGTGAAAATGATTTTTAACTGATTCTTCCTTATCAATTTTTAACATTATTCGCAGCGCTTTTTTTGCAAGATAAGAATTTTAATTAAAATTTTGATTTGTGGTTCCTCCATACACATCTATTCCATATGCAATATGGGATTGAATGTGGGCATGAAAGACCATCTTTAAAGCTGATAAGCTGCATAAATAAGACAGTCTTTTAAATAGCATATATTCCAGAATTGATACGATTTATCACCTGTTCAATATGCAAATCCCAGCTAAGGTTGTTGTCTATGATTAGTCCTAGAAATTTTGTATTGCGAACTTGACCCAAACAGGAATCATTTAATAAGATATTGGGACTTGAGTGTTTTCTACTTTGTTTGGTACTGAAAGAAATAAAGTTAGTTTTTCTCCGTATTTAGAACTAATTTGTTGTCAATGAAAAATGTTTGTAATTTTGAAAGTTCCAAATACACCGTTATTTCTAATTCAGCTTCTGTTTTGGCAGAAATGATTAAGTTTGATCATCTGCAAATAAACAGAGCTGGTTTTTGTTATTTTCAAGAATACTAAGGCACTTTGGCATTTCCCTTATGTAACAAAATAAATAATAAAGGACCCAAAATTGACCCTTGAGGTACTCCATTTCTTACTATTTGGATGTTTAGATTGAAATTTTTGTAATTTGTTATTTTTCTATGTGAGATATCTCAACAACATACTGTTTTTCTATTGGAAAGATATGTTTCAAACCATCTTAAATGGATGTTATTGATTCCTAAATTTTTCAATTTCTCGAGTAAAATGTCATGAGATATGCTATCAAAAGCTTTTGACAGATCCATGAATATTCCTGTTACATTTTCATGTTGTGAGTATATCACGTATGTTCCACTCTATCCTATTTTTGAGTATGCCTATTGTACATTTACTTTTTGTTAAAGGCAGTATATTACTATGAATATTACCTACAGTTTGGATTTAATGAAAAATAGCATATGCTTTTAATTAGTTATTCCAGTTTTTTCAGTCTAATTTCAAAAATAATTTTAACATGTTTATTGTAAATGATAGTTATTCTTAATCACAAACCATCACATCATAGGTCTGAACATAACTTAACCCTCCATCTATCTGTTAGGCGACTAGTGACTAGTCACTAAATGTTTCTCCAATCTTAAACAACTAGTCATTAGTCGATTTTGCAGTCATCTATTTAACACGTTAGATGCCACGTCGTACCGATCGGTACTTACACCATGAGTTTCTAAAAGTAACACGTCGTACCGATCGGCACGACAATGCCACCTGGTGGCGTTTTACAAAAAAAATCGTTATGTGAATATGAGAGGCATCTAACGGTCACAAAAGGAACTGTTATGAAGTTCAAAGTGTATTCTAAAACACAGAAACAATTTGTTCTGTTTATGGGCAATATTTGGGATGTCACCTAGCAACTGAAATATTGAAATTTCGTCGTACCGAGCGGTACAACGGTGAATTTTGGGAACTTAGGAACTAGAAAGAAATAAGAAAATGCACTATATTGTTGAAAAACATTGTAATTAGTATTAATTTATATAGTATATGCTTAAACAATATTTAGTCTAATATTTTAGGTTAGGAATAAGTACATTATTCGGAGACGTTCATTGTAAGTAATATGAACACAAATATAACCCTTGTGCATTATAATAAGTTGTATTTTTATACAAAAAATTACAAATCTTTAGGCTAGAATAAAATATGGACAGGTTAGGTTTGCATTACAAATTAGTACATTGTTTAGAGACAAGTTCATTGTAAGTAATGTGAACACAAATATAACCTTGTGCATTATAATAAGTGGTATTTTATACAAAAATTACAAATCTTAGGCTAGAATAAGATATGACAGGTTAGATTGCATTACAAATTATTAATTATTTCCAGATAGGTGCATACTAAATAATATAAAGAAAAATAAACTCTTTCTTCAGCTTAAACATGAATGTTCCTAAAACAAGTTTTGCACATAAACGGTTGTCCACAGCACTTATCGCAAAACGTAGTAACCTTGAATTTATTCTTGGACCTTTCCCTTCCTTCTAATCCTGCACTTCTTTTATAGCACATTTTACACATTTTTTTAACCCGCCGCCTGTTTTTGCCTGTACCAACGAAATGTTCAGTTTCTAGTAAACGATGTTGTCCTGTTACTTCTACACTTAATGATGGCTGTTCCTCGAGGCCCATCAGTTTCTAGAGCAATACTTTCTTTGAAAGATGTTGATGAGAGTCGCTTGATGTTTGGTTTCACAATTATCCTTGTAAGAAAGCCCAAGCATTTACAATACAGATACCAAAAAGCAAGCTCTCGGCAACTTTGTGATACCAGCATAATGTTTTTGCGGACAGCTGAATTGTATGAGGCCATTTGGTCAGCAATATCAATCCCCATTTTTAACTCATTGTATTTTGATACTACAAGAGGCTTCATAATACTATTCCCATTTCTATCCCTTTTCCCTGTATCCACCATATCTATAGCATGTTTAGTAGAGAGCATTAAAACTCTTCTTTTGTCTTTGCCAGTTAGTTATAGTAATTCCGTCAACATTCTCTACTACAGCCATTTCTCCAGGGGTAAGATTTATGTCTAAAATCAGGTCTTTGGGTATTCCTATATGATCAGACCATAGTGTACCCACTAAGTGTGTTTTTTTTTTCGAAGGAGACATTTAAGCTAGTTCAATTGAGCAATAATAATTATCTACATAAATGGTACTTCCAGAGTTTACATAGGGTTCAATTAGTTCCAGAACAACAGACGTACCCATCAATAAATCTGGTGTTACAATTGTTCCCTTTCCAGAGTAGACTTTGACACCATATGTATACCCTTTGCTGTCACACAGTTTGAAAACCTTAACTCCATACTTATGAGCCTTTTTGGGTAAATACTGTCGGAATTGTAGTCTTCCTCTAAATGGAACCATTAATTCGTCTACGGCTAGTTCATCTTCAGCAGTTTTTAAATTTTTGAATACATCATTTAGCATTTGTATCAAAGGGGTTATTTTTGCTAACCTACCAGTTTGTTCTGCGTCTTCGTTATTATTAAAATGCCAAAATCTTAAATATAAGTTGAAACTTATTTCTACTCATAACTTGGGCTTGCAACAACATTCTTATGTAATATCTTATTAGACCAGTAATCACTTATTCTAGGGTAAGAAGCTAGCTAGCCCCATCCATATTAGGAGACCCAAAAAGTTTTGTCATATCTTTAAGATCAATAGGCTGTCACTTTCTAAGTCTACTACTCCGACTAAGACGCCGTCCAGCTAGTGTTTGGACAGCATTGCAATTAGTCTCATCAACCATAAGTTGAACAATATCATCTGTAACCACACGTTTATAGTAATCTATAGGCTTACTGTTTCTTGGTAAGTTAAAATGATATTCACGTAGTCTAGTTACATCAAATGATTGTTGTAAACCTTGGAACGCACCCCAAGAATTGTCAATAGGCGCATTGGCCCTGTTGTTCCTCCTACCTCTTATTGCTGGTTGACGGTTGAGAGAGCGTCCACGGCCTTGACCTCGACCACGTCCTCTTCTTTCACCTCGACCTCGCAGACGTATAGCAGGTGGATCGGTATTGATATGGCATTCCTCATTAGTAGGTTGCTGGATATCTGATTCTCTGTCAGCATCATTCATGTGGATATCATGAGATTCAGCTAGGTTCAGATTGTTGATTTTCATGCTCGGGGACATTAGAAGTTTGGAGGTTTATTTGGTAATTGGTCATGGAGAGTTTGGTTGTCCTCAAATAAAGGTATTTCTGTAAATAGGTTATCATCTTGAATTTCTAAATCAGAAGTTAGTAGGTTTTCATAACCATTCTCACTTTCAAAAAGATTATTTGTGTTAGATAAAATCGTGCTAGTATTACTTTCCTTTGATAATGATACACAATTGTCATTTGAATGTTCACTGTAATTATTGT